>NW_028220428.1:0-20441 GCF_045865225.1 Trachurus japonicus | reverse complement strand
TAGGGCTGTCAAACGATTAATTTTTTAATCGCGATTAATCGCATTTTTTCCATAGTTAACTCGCGATTAATCTCTATTAAAAATATTATATATGGCGCTTTGGACTTTCAACCCTCCAAAGTGTTATAATCTCTAGACGAACAACTTAGGCCTAGTACCTAATCATAACACATGATGCATGAAACTCACACAGAATTGAAACGAATTGCATCCAGTGGAAATTGCCCTTTACTTTGCTTGCCTGGCCATGTGCATTTGTTGACAACAAAGCCGTCAAAAAATCAATGGATAGAGCTGTGGATATATGTTAGACTGTGTATATTTGTGTAGCAACCAACTTGAAGGTGCCTTACCGCCACCTACTGGACTGGAGGTCCCACACTCCAGTCCTCCAGTCCAGCAGACAGAGGACAAAATGGGCCGCGATTAACCGCGATTAAAAAATTTAATCGCGTTAATTTTTTTAATTAATCTAATCGCGATTAACGCGTTAACTCTGACAGCCCTAGAAAATATATATCTTGAAATAACGTGATACTTTCACGTTATAACGTGAAAAGATATTGTTATAACAATAAACCTTTCACGTAATTACTTGATACTGAGCCGTTTTTTTTTCCTCTCGGTCTGACAGCTCTGCGCTTCCATAACCCTTTCATGCATGGTGTCCACCACAGAGGACAGAAATTTGGAAGCCATTTTAACTATTTAGGTTGCAGTATCACCCAACTGTCAACTCCCAAACTAATCAAATTTCCATGTGATCATAATAATAATAATACTAATAATACATTTTATTTATAAAGCGCTTTTCAAGAACTCAAAGACACTGTACAGGAAATAAAAAATTCTTTAAATCACACAAGCACAAAAGCATTAAAACATCAAGGGCTAACAACAGTTAAGAATAAATTATCTTTGTACCTACTTGTCTTTTTGTCATTTTAAGGTATTGTATCAGATGATGCACAAAGTTGGTCGCTGTTATTAAATGTTGTTATATGCAGTGTTGGGCAAGTTACATCCAAAATATAATACATTACATATTATTAGTTACCGTCATTTGAAAGTAATTAGTTACAGTACAATATTACTGTCTTAGAATTGTAATGCGTTACACTACTTTTGTATGACTTTTGAGTTACTTTCGCCAAAATAACAGCAGAAATATGACTGGTTCCCAACCTTTTCTGGCTCGTGACCCCTTTTTGACATCACAAATTTTTGGCGACCCCGTCGATCAAGATGCACCAGCTCAGATATTTCTATATGCTGCAACTCGATTTAAATTTGAGAAAGTGAAAGTATAGAATACAGTTGTTTAGGATTGCGTGTGGTGTTTTAATCATAATTTTAAAAAGAATATTAGTTTTAAAAATATTTTTATCAATTACTAGACATTTCAGGCGACCCCACTTGAATTCCAGGCGACCCCACATCGGGTCCCGACCCCAAGGTTGAAAAACACGCTGTAAAGTTTAGTTCATTGCAGCTGATAATACATTCAGTGGATGGTGATGTAGCATAATGTGTAGGCCTCTGTAGCTACTAAAACTACGTTTTGCAGATAATCTACTAAGAGTAGCTGCCTAAATAACATGTAAAGGCCAGTATTACTGCCATCTAGTGGTCAGTTTTCTGGGGTATAAAAAGGAGGAGGCCACTATCACCTGTAAGCTCTTCCTGTGGGTGTGTGTGCTCACCTGTGCGCATCACCACCATCTTCCCTTTGTTCTCCCCTGGTTGGCTCAGTGTTTGTTCTGCTGGCTTTGTTTGAAGCATGTCCGTGGCTCGTTGAGTGAGTTTTCTTTGTTGAATTATTTGTAATTTTTGTGTTGGTGCAGGTTCCCTTATAGTTTGGTTTTGTTCTGTTATCAGGAGACAGTGACACACAGTATAGACGGCACCTTCCATCCTCCTATTAGCCCCTTGGTTTGTGGAACAAGGTGTGTATCTTAATTTTGGGCCAGTACTTTATTTTTGATGTTTTGTTTTATTTTTTGTTTTGTGGTGATGCCGTTCAAATTATATTTTTTATTCCTTAAATAAGATTTTAGTGATTTTGTAATGGGTTAATAAAATGTAGTTTTGTTTGTTTGCTTTTTTTTATAGAAATTGGGTGCTTTTGAATCTGTGTTGGGGAAGTGGTATGTGAAGTGCAATGTGTTAAACTTTTTCTTCTTGTGTTTTTGTATATTCCCTCAGTTTTCACGGTGCTACACCAAAGCAATAAACTTATGCACCCGTAAGGAACTCTCCGCCTCCTTTATTGGGAACCAAGGGCCGCTACAGTGAAAACTTGACCATCACGTCCGAGCCATCCTCGTCGTCCTTCGTCAGCAGCCGACACAGCCCACGCAGCCTGCACTTTGGCACACACGCAGTAAATGAACAGTAACCCATCTTCTAAAGGTACAGCCAAATGCAGTAAGAGACACTGGACTGAAATAATAAAGAAACGGGAGAAAGAAAGAAAATGGAGCAACGCACTGAATGTTGTTTTTGAGTTAAATGTCAAGAATAAACATGAAGTAGAAATTAAATGTTTCAAGGGTTAAGAGTTAAATACACGGTAAAGGCCACAGTAGCCCATGTATTTTATCCGTGAATGATACACTTACAATGTCTCTTTACATGAAAATGTTGAAAGGGTAAAGAGCAATATAAGTTTTTATGCTCATAGCTGTTGTGTGTTCATTTGGCTACAGTTATGATATTTTATTGTTAAATAATGTGTGAAGGCATCACCTTGTGAACTAAATGAACCACAGCCCAGATATCTGAACACAAACCTTTAATACAACAAGCCTCATAAAATGTCACTCAAATCACAAAAGATGGACAACATTAACGGTCAATCATCCAGGTCCAGCTCCCGTGAAATAACTTTAACAGACAAGGGTCGGGAGCTGCGAGAAGAGAGGGCTAAACAACATGAGAAAGACTTCAGTAAAGCATACAGCTTTTGGAAACAAATAGCAAGAGACTCCAGGACAAAACTGAAGGCATTTTGTGCACTGGACGACCTCGACAATATTCAACAAAACATAAAAACTGAACATGACACAGTGTGTGAACTATATGAGCCTATCAGACGCAACTGTACTTCCACCCCAGAAATCACCAAGAAAATGGATGCCTGCATCTCCCTCACAGCTGAGATTTGTGACATTGTGTGTAAAAGAAAAGGAACTATTGAAAATATGTTTAATGATGAATTGGAAAAGGAGAGGGTGAGGGAGATACTAAACAAAAATGAATATGGCTCCATTTTTGGATATACTAACACAGAAACAGTAATCTCGGAGGTGCCCTCTAATAAACAAGCTGAAGATGAAGCAGGTCCCTCAGTAAAACCCGAAAAGGTGGGAGCAATGCAGAAAACAAAGACACCTTCAGTCCACTCTTCTCTCTCCATGGTCTCTAGCAAACGAGCGGAGGCCGAAGCAGAGCTCTTAGTAAAATTGGAAAAGGCAAAGGCAATGCAGAAAATACAAGCTGAACAAGCAAAATTGTGCCAAATGGAAAATGAATGGAAACTGAGTGAAGCAAGAATGGTGGCAGAAATAAAACAGAAGGAGGCTGAAATGCACTTAAAACGAGAAGAAGGGAAACTGAGATTAAAACAGCTAGAAGTTGAAAATGAGGTGGAAATAGCAGCAGCCCGGGTAAGAGCCTATAAAAATCTTGAAGGCAGCGTGAAGAATCAGGAAGAAGAAAGTGGACCTGCCGAGACGCATCATAGGATGGAGTTCAGCTATCCACTAAACCCACAGGCCACGCCTTTTCAACTTCAGACACCTCCTCCAATGACAGGTCAAGACACAGTCAATCTAGCCCAAGCTATTGCAAGCTCCTTGAGTGTAACCAGGCTGTCTCCCCCTGAACCATTAACATTCTCTGGCGACCCTTTAAAATTTATTGACTGGAAGATCTCCTTCATGGCACTTATTGACCAGAAGCCCCTCCCAGCTTGTGAAAAGATGCTCTATCTCAAACACTATCTTGCAGGAGAAGCACGCAAGGCTGTTGAGGGATTCTTTTACAGAAATTCTGAAGATGCCTATCACAGTGCTTTGGCTTTGTTGCAGGAGAGATATGGAAATCCTTTCATTGTTCAGAGGGCCTTCCGCGACAAACTTTCGAAATGGCCCAAAATCAGTGCAAGTGACCCTTTAGCCCTCAGAGAATTTGCAGACTTCTTAAAAGGCTGTGCTGAGGCTATGCCCCATGTTAAAGGGCTAGCCATCTTAAATGATTGTGAGGAAAATCACAAACTACTTCAGAAATTGCCAGACTGGATTGTACGCAGATGGAGCAGAATTGTTGTAGATGAGTTGGATGTGTCTGGTGACTACCCAAGCTTTTCTCATTTTACAGATTTTATGCAAAAGGAAGCTCGGATAGCATGTAACCCCATTGCATCCCCATTTTTGATTAATTTCAAAGTCATGGATGACAGATCACCCAAAAGAGCAAACACTTTAAATACAAGTACTCAGTCTAACAACTCCTCTGCTGTGGTACATGGAACATCGTATTTTAAGCCCAAACCACCTTGCCCAGTCTGTGAGAACGAAATGCATGGAATCGCTAAATGCCCTACCTTCGCAGAAAGAACCATTGAAGAAAAAAGGCAATTTATTCGAGAAAACCAACTTTGTTTTGGCTGCCTGTGGAAGGGGCATGTTGCAAAGGATTGCAAAAGGCGACACACATGTGGCACATGTGGCCGGCAACATCCGACCTGCCTTCATGAAGAGAAGGGGGCCGCATTGATGGCAGCCTTGGAACCAAATTCCAATCCCATCGAAGATGACAGAAGTCAGGAAGTCCACAATGCTCTGTCCCACACCGTGACTCGAAGTTCTGCCTCCACCTCTAATATTGTGCCTGTATTTTTGTCATCAGTGAAAGAGCCAAGAAAAGAGATACTCACTTATGCTTTATTGGATGCACAGAGCGATTCAACCTTTATTTTGGAAGATTTGCTGAATAGACTTAATGTGAATGCATCGTCAGTCCAATTGAAATTAAGCACAATGACAGCTGTCAACACTGTCGTAGAGAGCAAGATTGCCCACGGTCTTCAAATTAGAGGAATTTGCTCTGAAACCCAAATTCAGTTGCATAAGGCTTATTCTAGGGATTTTATCCCAGTAGATAGATCGCATATCCCAACTGCCAAGACAGCCCTGCAGTGGCCACATCTGAGACACCTGGCGGACAAACTTTCACCACTGCAGGACTGTGAAGTGGGGCTGCTGATTGGATATGATTGCCCATCAGCACTGGCACCTCTGGAGGTCATCAGAGGTGTTGGAAATGAACCTTTTGCACAGAGAACAGAGGTTGGGTGGAGTATAACAGGATCGTCTAATCTCCATATCGAAAGATTGGACACCCAGAGTTTTGTACACAGAGTTGCAGTGAAGGAAATGCCAATGCCATCAGCCACTGCTGATCTTAATATTCTTGAAATGGACTTAAATGAAAGGGGACACAAAGACAAGTATGTGTCACAAGACAAGGATCGCTTCTTCCAACTCCCTAGCAACAACGTAAGGCAGAGAGACGATACACATTATGGGATCCCCCTCCCCTTTAAGAGCAGCACTCCATCCTCATTACCAAATAACAAAGGGTTGGCTATTGTTCACCTGCAACCAAAGTCTTGTGGAGTCTCCCTTAGTGGTGCTCTTCTGCCTGGTCCAGACCCAATTAACTCATTGGTGGGAGTCCTTTGTCGCATTCAGAAGGAAGCTGTGGTGTGTGATATTAAAGGGATGTTTCTTCTGTTTTCTGTCCCACTTGGAGTACAGAACTATCAGAGGGTTCTTTGGTGGGAGCATGGAGATCAGAAATCATCAGAGAAACCCACAGCCGTTGAAAGGCTTATCCAGAAGTTGTTGTTCCTTTTTGAGAATGATTGACTCTGCGTTCTATTGTTATGGTGGCCTGTTAAGATTGTAGTTCAATGCAAGTATGTCAAAGTGATGAATCTGGCTTTCAAGTATCGTAATTTATTATTTAAAAATCATGTATGATTCTTGTGGTAATAAATTCATCATGCATGATTGGTGGGAGTGTAAAGGCCAGTATTACTGCCATCTAGTGGTCAGTTTTCTGGGGTATAAAAAGGAGGAGGCCACTATCACCTGTAAGCTCTTCCTGTGGGTGTGTGTGCTCACCTGTGCGCATCACCACCATCTTCCCTTTGTTCTCCCCTGGTTGGCTCAGTGTTTGTTCTGCTGGCTTTGTTTGAAGCATGTCCGTGGCTCGTTGAGTGAGTTTTCTTTGTTGAATTATTTGTAATTTTTGTGTTGGTGCAGGTTCCCTTATAGTTTGGTTTTGTTCTGTTATCAGGAGACAGTGACACACAGTATAGACGGCACCTTCCATCCTCCTATTAGCCCCTTGGTTTGTGGAACAAGGTGTGTATCTTAATTTTGGGCCAGTACTTTATTTTTGATGTTTTGTTTTATTTTTTGTTTTGTGGTGATGCCGTTCAAATTATATTTTTTATTCCTTAAATAAGATTTTAGTGATTTTGTAATGGGTTAATAAAATGTAGTTTTGTTTGTTTGCTTTTTTTTATAGAAATTGGGTGCTTTTGAATCTGTGTTGGGGAAGTGGTATGTGAAGTGCAATGTGTTAAACTTTTTCTTCTTGTGTTTTTGTATATTCCCTCAGTTTTCACGGTGCTACACCAAAGCAATAAACTTATGCACCCGTAAGGAACTCTCCGCCTCCTTTATTGGGAACCAAGGGCCGCTACATAACAGCACATGCAAACCGCAGGATTGAAATGACAGTTTTGGAGTAAATAAACATATTGTTGATCTACGCACGGTGAAAAAGAACCGTGGGAGAATATCTGAGAGAAAGTAAATGCGTTGATAGCAGCTGTCAATCATCAGACCGGAGTTGCGCGCTACGGCACAGCGCTATGGCGCAGAGCTCGGGCCACACTCGGATTTAAAAGCCCGGGCGAGAGGGGATCAAAGACGGGGTGAAAGTAGAGGTGAGGTCTCGGTCCCGGACCCGGAGCTGAGCAGCCAGGTACTGGAGAGGGAGGTTAGGATCGCACCGTGGGCGCTGCACGGCTGCGTAACGGCGCTTCAAACACACTGCTGCAGCAGCTGGAGTGACCCAGACGCCAGGAAAAGCGGAGATTAAAGAACTTTTACTACGGCATTAAAGCAGATATCAGTGGCACGGCCGTTTCGGCTAATGCTGTGTTCAAGGCAGGCTTTTGAAACCGTAAGTTACAGCTTCAAGTCACAACTACGACTTGGTAGCGTTCCAGGTAACCCGTAGCTCGTGTTTTTACCGTCCTGTTGTCTGTGAAAGTTCCCTATAACGGCCACTCGTAACTTCCGACCCGTGAACTCGTACCAGATCGAACTGGTATGACTTCACAGGAAGGAAAAACACAAAGTACGAGTTTCCTTGAACGCACCATGAGTTAGCAGCCCCCGCCCTTGTCAGGCATCAATTGGTCCTCGTGCTACGTCACCACATTCACGCGCATCCCTTGGCTGCACACACAGCCCTTCATGCCGTTCTCTCCCCTCATTGGATAACACTTGTATCCCACAAGGAAAATTTTCTCCTCGGGTTACAGCAGAGCAGAGTGACGGAGAGACTCGTGTTTAGGCTGAAATACTTCATGTAAGTGATTGCTGACGGAAAATAGGACTATTTAGGACTTATATTAACAAAAACATTCCACTGATATCTGCTTTAATTAACTCACTCGTGTTAGCGGCTCAAAGTCGACCTGTCTGGTAGATATGAATTATGCTTTCCTTTTGTTTTGTGTTTTTTGTAAACGTGAGAAACTTTCTATTATGTACTCTGCTACTGCTGCGCTGATTATCACCTCCTGTCCTGATCAGACGTGGACACAGTCCCCGCGGCCGCAACTGATTCACACGTTTTTATGAAAATGCGTTGTAACGCGCGTTACTTAGATTGTAACGGGTAAAATATTACCGAAATTTTATTTGTAATGCGTTATTACTGCGTTACAGCAAATAGTAATACATTACTGTAATTGCGTTACTTTTGTAACGCGTCATTCCCAACACTGGTTATATGTTGTTGTTATATTATATATATATAAGTGTGTTGTCACTCAAGCTCATATCAGTGAGCTTGAGTGACAACTGACAACTGTCCCCTATCAGTCCTAAATAGGCCTACTTTCACCAATAGTGTATAGCCTAGAGAAGACGAGATGCCTCTTGTGACACCTTGGTGATGAGAAACCTTTTCATAGGCATCAATTTGGACTAAACCAGCTGACATTACTTTGCACTGATAGGGGACAGGATTGCTTTCTAAATACTGACAGACTCCAGCCTCTTTCTTGGCTTTCCATACCTTTTTGCACCTCCTTTTCTTCATGTGTTCAATAGGATGTGTCATTTCACTTTATTACTTAATTTGATTTCTTTGTATGTTTGCATTACTTGGGCTGTGTCTAGCTCTATTAGAAATATATTTCCTGAGAAAAATGTTGACGCGTTCAACACTAATTTCACCGCTGTATACAGTTTACCTAAGAGACATACAAAAACATAAACAAGAAGCCTCCCCTCGAGCAGCACACTTGTGGTTAGCTGGCGGCTATAACTTACAGGTGTGTCGCAGTCACACACACACACACACACACACACACACACACACACACACACACACACACACACACACACACACACACACACACACACACACACACACACAGGATGTTTACTTGGTGAGGTCATCTCCTACATGCTACAGTTTTGCAACTTCCACCAAAATAGCCCCAATGGGCTCTTTGCACAGCTCCACTACTTCCTGAACTTCAAGCAGAAGTAAGCAGAATGTTTGTGTTAATATAAGTCTTAAATTGTTATATCTTCCGACAGCAATCACTTATAGAGTGTTTGGTCCGAAACACGGGTCTGTCAGTCACTCTGCTCTGCTGTAAGCCGAGGAGAAAACTTTCCTTGTATCCTACAACCTTTATCCAATGAGGAGAGAGAACGGCATAAAGGGGCGGTCCTCTCTGTGTGTGCAGCCAAAGGATGCGCGTGAATATGGTGATGTAGGGACGAGGGCGGGGACTGCTAACTCCATCGGCTGACAAGAAGTTAATTGTTTTTTCAAAAACTGTAAAACTTATAAAACCTCCCACAATTTTTGCTCAATTGTCACCAAAATTGCTAGGGAGCATCTTCAGACTGTCCTCCACAAAACTTGTTTCTCGGATTTTTGATTTGTCAAAAATTGAGCCTACAGTACATGAAAACGGTTGGCTGTAAACAGTACTGTAAACATATACCATCCAATTCCTGCTAAATACATTTTCAATCTTCCTGAAAATAATTGAGAATATTTTGGACTCATGGTTGATGAAGTTTGGCAAATATCAGAATTTTATCTCAAAAAATGAATTTTTGAGAACACTTTGAATTCTGTCCATTGGGAACAACTGCAGTCAATGTAAGAATGGTATTTTAAAACGTCAGATTTTCTCTTATGAAGCAAAACACTTATCGTTAAAAACAAATCACCAACATTTCCATGCTGTCTAGATGCAATTTATGTATTAACAGATTTTTGTTTAGATAACCGAATTTTTGACATTTTGACCATTTTTGAAATCTGCTTTACCAACTGCTGCCCGTACAATGACTCCCTGAGTCTATTTGAGAAGACACACACCATGTCTCACTTCCAGATAATTAGCACAGTTGAGTTAAGCGCTGCTTCTTGTTGCGAGGGGATGTGGGTTCAAGACCCAGCAAGGGTGATGATAATGACATATCAAAATGCCAGATGTCCTCATGGTGACATCACAGCAAGCCTCTAAATTAAAATAACAAAACAAATACCATGGGTGAAAGCTCACTAAATTTTGCACAAAGTCTCATCTTCTTCTTTCTACTAACAAGGAAATCATGCTTCCCATGGGCGAAAACTCCCCAAACCTTACAGAAATGTCCGACCCCATGCCAGATCCCATTATCAGATTTTTGTATAACAGAATTTCTGACATTCTGACAATTTTTGAAATCTGCCTTGACAACAGCTGCCTGGTCTCTGACTCCCTGAGTCCATTTGAGAAGACACACACCTTACAATTAGCTCGGTGTGTTAGGAGCTGGTTCTTGGTGCCAGACGATGTGGGTTCAAGCCTCAACTCGTGCAAAATGAACATTATTAGGTTAACTGGCCTGTCTTCCTAATCTCCTATTGCCCAAAATATCCCGAACCCGACCCATTGCTAGGAAAAGTCATCGAATTTCAAGGTGAAAAAATGTCGTTCAGTGGGTTTTTTCTACTGTTAAATGTGCCAACCGGGTCGATTTTGACCCTAATACCACACAAGGGTTAACAAATAATAATAATAATTTATATAAATGAAACGACCTGACTATCCTTGGTCACAAGATCCACCAGACGTGACCCATGCTGTGAGAGACGCGCACGGCCGAAAACGCGTCAGACGCACTGTAACACGAGAGTTATTGCTAGTTGCATTGCATTTGCTGTAGGGAGCGTACAACTGGTGGCCCAGTTATTAGGTTTTGCAGTGGTATTCGTGCATATTGTTAGATGTATGGTAAGATGACCTGACTAAGTAAACATCCTGTGCATGTGTGACTGCGACAAGTTATAGCCGCCACGCCAGCTAACCACACACAGTGTGCTGCTCGGGGGGGAAAAGCATGTCAGGATTCTTATATGTTTTTGTATGTCTCTTATGGAATAGGCTATTATATCATTCAAAAAGGTGTAGCCTACTTGAAAACAGGGTATGTGTAACCGTAGTTCTGTTAACTTGTACATTATGTTTGTATCCGTAACCATGGTTTTGCAAATGTGTAATATGTTTGATTTTTTTTTTTTTGACAAGCTTGACTCAGAAATCCATTACCTTCAAATACCTGGTGACACAGCAGGGGGTGCAATAACTCACTGAATCATTTGAATAAATGATCACCCACAATAGGCCTAAAGATGATCCTACTCTCAGAAGCATCGGCCTACTGTATAGCAAAGCAAAACCATAACAGTTTGCATTGATACAAACTGGTTTTTCATGGTTTTACTTTTTTTCCCCTGAGCCTTTGTACATTGCACTGATGCAGTGGTGTAAAAGACTATTGTTAAGGATATTTTGTTTGAGGTGGTGCTCATAGAAATGGACCCACAGTGAATAATCACAGACCTGACTGTCAACAGCTTCAACTCGAACAACTCTCAATGGAGATTTCTAAGATGATTATTTCGTGTACAAATGCACATGAATTAAGGTCACATGTTGTAGCCTTTACCATGGCATTAAAATAAATAAATAAACGTCTGCCTGCAGATAATGGAACCCACACCACCTTGGGGTATGATTACTCAGATTACTACGACACGGACCTCCCCTCTCCTTGCGACGACGTGGACCTCCAGAATTTCAACCAAGTGTTTCTGCCCATCCTCTATAGCCTGGTCTTCATCTTCGGCCTTATAGGTAGGTGGACTGCGAGAAAGCTGAATCTATAGGTTCAAATGGATGTGGTTGTAGATTCTTGAAGAGCTTTCATCTTTCATCCAGGATGCATCTCCATATCTGTTGAATCTACAACTAAATCCAGTTGACACAGCACGGCATGTTAATTCTAATTAGACAGATCTAATTGTCTTTTCCTCTCCAAAGGCAATGGGCTTGTGGTGTGCGTCCTGGTCAAACACCGCAAACAGACCAACTTGACCGACATCTGCCTCCTCAACCTGGCTGTGTCCGACCTCCTCTTCGTGTTTGCGTTGCCTTTCTTCGCCCACTACGCCGCAGTCGGGCAGCGGTGGGCTTTCGGAGTCTTCATGTGCCGCTTTGTGTCTGGCTGCCACCACGTAGGCTTCTTCAGCAGCATCTTCTTCATGATCGCCATGACGGTGGACCGCTACGTGGCCATTGTGCACAGACACACAGCAGCACGATACCGCACCACACGGGCGGCTCTCACTCTGAGTGTGTTGGTGTGGCTGCTGAGCGTGTTCATCTCCCTGCCTTTCATGATCTTCTTTCAGGTTACACCTGTAGATGGCGGTGACGGACCAGTGTGTGGTTATAAAACGGATAGTGACACCTGGAGAAAGTATGACGTGTTCACTATGAGCATACTTGGTCTCATGATCCCCTTGTTAGTGATGATGGGATGCTACTCCAGGATCATCTGTGTGCTGGCGAACACGAGGAACAAGAAGTACCACTGCGTCGTCAGGCTGATCATCTGTATCGTGGCTGCCTTCTTCTTGTTCTGGACTCCATATAACATTACAGTTTTCATACAGTTCCTGCTGTCTGAGGGCATACTGAAGGATGACTGCATACTTATCAAAAATCTGCACTTGTCAGTAGCTCTGACTGAGACCATTGCTTACTCTCACTGCTGCCTGAACCCCATTATATACGCCTTTGTGGGACAGAAGTTTATGAAACGGGCCAGGAAGATGCTGGGGAAGTTGCTGTCTTGTATTCCCCTCCCAGTCAACAGGGATTTCTCTGACTTCTCGTTCAGGACAAGCTCAGTCTCATCCCAGTCCTCTGAAGCCACCTCTGTTGTCCTGTAGGAGGTGGAGGTCAGATGGAGGCCATCACCACTAGTTCCTTAAGTTTACCATCTCCTGTGATAATTCTCGTATGAATTTTCTTGATATCCTGGTTGTGAAAGCTAATGACAAACTATACACAGATTTATATAGGAAACCAACTGACCGTAATACACTACTTCATGCAGACAGTTACCATCCTACGTCTCTGAAGAAAGGTATTCCTTAAAAACGTGTCCGTAAGATTTGTGGCACAGATGAATATTTTGATAATCATTCTAAAGATTTTTAGGCAAGGTTTAGACAGCGTGGTTATCCTGACCTTTGGATAAAACCAGCCCTTGATAAATTTGGTGGTGTTACTCAGTCCGAGTGTCTGACCCAGGATAAAAAAGACAAGAAACGACGTATCAATTGCTATGTACAGTATTCTCCTAGTTCTGATCCTGCTTTGACAGAATCATTTATTGACCCACCACAGATTGTCTTTAAAAGGCCTCCTAATTTAAAAAATCTACTTGTTAGATCACACCTGCGTCAGCCCACACTGTCTCATTTTCTTACTAAGATACCTGACGGTAACTACAAATGTGGCAGATGTGCACAGTGTAGCTTCACTTACAAATGCCACAAATTTAATCACCCAAATCACCCACAAATCTTTTCATATTAAAGGTATCATTAGTTGTACCACACCTAACATTATCTATATGATTAAATGTATATGTGGGCTCGCTTATATAGGAAAATCATCTAGACCCTTAAAAACCAGGATATCAGAACACAGGAGTGATATTCGGACAAAAGACTTCAGAAAACCCAGTTGCTCTACATTTTTTTGAGGCAAAACACTGTATCTCATCTTTAAAATATATTGGGATTGAACGTGTCCAGTTGTCACCCAGAGGTGGTGACATCAATGCCCTATTACTTAAGAGGGAATCATTCTGGATTTCCCACACTCGATACTGTAACTAGAGGCTTAAATGAATCTTTTGATATCAGACCATTTCACTAGAGATCTCTCTTAATATTGCTCCTACGGGTGCCTTACAATATATTACTTTTATAAATATTGTCTTGGGTATCTGTGTTGTATATCTGCTAAATATTTACAATGTGTTTATATATTTGAATCTGTGTGTTTTGTTTTGTTTTGGCTCTCCCCTTAACAGCCTCAGTCTACTCACTGATCTCAGGCTTGATTTGTGGGGTGGGACCAACTGACTATATGAATGAAATGTTTGCTTTGCCTTGTTATCCTGACGAAGATCCACAGGGATCGAAACGTTGATCTTTCCACAATAGAGGAGCTTGATACAGAATGCGGACTCCACTCCCTTTTTTTCATCACCACTATTTTGCCTTCTTGTGTGGTATATCTGTAAAATTCTTGTGCATATTAATAAAGCATCAACTTGAACTTTATGCTAGCTTCAGCTAACTGTTTATTTTGTAAGTCACACTCTCTAGAACTTCTTGTACTTCCTGCAATAACATTAAATCTCACCAAGGTCTCTTGAGGTTACACTGCCACCTATGGGTAATACTTGCTAGGACATACCACAACAATATCATGCTATCCTTGACAATCCATGACAACAGCTTCTTCGTGTGCCTAATGTGTCTAGATGGAACATGCTCTTTCCTCTGTCACACTGTTTTTTTGTTGTTGTTGTTTTTTAGGCCTGTGAGTTTGTTAAACAAAACACATGGAAATGCTACTAATATCATTTTAAAAGGGATTTTTTTTCATTCTTGACTTTAATTGCGGAAAACTTGTTCAGATAGGCCTATTAATACTGCAAAGGTGAAACCAGCAGAATGGCTCAATCAAATATTTATCATGGATTTAACCCTCTGGGCCTGTTAAAGGAGAATTCCGGTCATTTTTTACCCCTAACTGTGCGTTCACACCAAAAGCGACTGGAGCGACCGCGGCGACCTGCTGCCATTCATTTTCAATGTAGCTACACTGGCGACGAGGAGCGACCGGCGGCCGGAGCGACGCGACGCGAGCGATGAAAGTTGGGAGAGATTGAACTTTATGCAAATGAGCAGCGGCGCGACAGCCAATAGCGGACTGGGATTCTCACAGTCAGGCGATTTAATCGCTTTCGGTGTAAATCGTTGTCCTGATGGTCACCCAGTGTTGGGGGGAGCAAAAAACGCGACGCAGGCAAACCGGAGTTAGGACCATGGCTACCCGGCGCTAGTATGGCGACAACGCTAAAGTATGAGGGCAATTTTTTCAACCACAACAAACACTCAAAAAACAATCAAATATCTATGGTAGGCTACATGACTCAAATCCTTATGACACACCACTGAACTCATAAACTGTACGGTTATACTGAGTATTGTGTTTTTGCATATCACTCACCTCAGGCAGCCAAACTCTGAAACATCCTGGAAAGACATAAGCATCGCAGAGCGCCTTCTCCCTTCCACAGAAACAAACACTTTTTCCTTGTTGTGATGATTTCTTTACAAAAATAAACGGTCGGAGATATTTTGGACATTAGTACCACTGCACTGCTCGACCGTTTATTTTTGTAAAGAAATCATCACAACAAGGAAAAAGTGTTTGTTTCTGTGGCGGGGAGAACATTAGCTCATATATTACAATTAGCCTACTTGTAGAAATTAAAGTAAAATAAAACGATAAATTAAATAGTAGTGGTGAAAGGAGGATCTGAAAACAAAAAAACTGCTTCTTATGGGGTCCAAAATGTACTATAGGAGTCAGTTGCATAAAACACCAATATTAGTGACATCCAGTTTCTCCACATAGCTATCAGGTTTCCAAGTAGTATACAATTTCTGTGCACATCCTCTTGTAGAATAATAGAATCTTCTCTAATACCAAATCATGTTGTAGAAGGTGATCCACATCTTAGGGTTGGGTGGAGTTTCTCCTTCCCTTTTAAGGAGTATCAGTCATCTATGAGAGTAGCAAAAGCTAGCATATTCTTTGCCTGGTGGTTAAGATGGGTATCTTGTGGAGTTATTCCAAATATTTCAGTGGTGGCAGAAGGTTATGTGTAGCTACTCAAGCTTTCTTCCTCAGGAAATTCCAAATCCAAATCCCCCACCCATTGTTTCTTTAATGATGTCAAGGGTTCCACATTATATGTAGGTAGACCTTCCCAATGATCCCCTTGGAATCGAGGAGGGTGGGTGACTGATTCTGACTTTACGAAAGTAAGTTCATTGCTGTGCATTTAAGGACATCAAGCTCAAAAAGATCCAGACAAAGAAGAAAAAGAAGCACCGAAGTGCAGACATAGGTATAGGCTACCTGACAGCAAAAGGCAGAGCTGAACTCTGACAGGTGAGTGCATTTGTAGAGATGACCCAGACCCCTACTGACCCAGACGGCACAATTTCCTTTATGTTTCTTTTGTCCATCCTGTCATGTTCATGTTTTGTTTTTAATTAACAAATTGTTTACAAAAGTTGGCAAAAGTTAACCCTTTGTGTGATTTCTTCATAAACAAATTTATGGGGGGCAGGGGTGGGGTATAGTCACATATGTCGTATGGTGATACTGACCCTTGAGCAACACCTCTGCTTACAATGCATGTTTCTCCACACATACTTTATGCCATTTTATCCATGCAATACCTCCCTGCACAGCTGAGGTACTGTCGTCCACCACAAGAGGTCACTGATGTACAACTCTTGAGAATTTGACTGAAGTCTGCATTTGTTGTGTTCTGTGCATGAGTTCAGATATGGGATTATCACCAGAGATGATGAGCAATTCAATTTGATTTTGATTTTGAAAGTTCATTTTCAACATGAAACAACACAACAAGTAAAAAAGCCACTACAGACAATGACAAAGACCAGTGGGCCAACAAAAACAAAACACAGTCAGAAAGGACAAAATAATGAACTAAATAAAGAAATGAATCATTAGATAGATAAATAAATCCGATCAACATACATTTGAAAAAGTCATAATAAAAAAGAAATTAAAAAAAGAATCATCCGTAATATCCTCCTGTTACTGTCACACCCCTATTTCCCCTTTGTATCTTGTGAAAACATGAACTTTCTCTTTTGTTCTGTTTTTCTTTAAATATAACAAAAATGACAAAAGAAGACAGAGACAGTCTCTGGACAAAGGTGGTTGTCTTCATAACAGTAGAAACAGGAACAACCACACTGAACCATTGTGTGGCCTAAAGCAGGACACATTTTAAAAATATCACTAATTGATAATAGTACAGACATTTTGTCTGTACTCAGTTTTATTTACTCATTTATTTATTTATTTATTCATTGTTTTTTCTCTAATAGCCACAGTTACCATGGCATTTAAATATTGAAACATATTATCACTCCTGGACATTCAGGTATTTTAAAAATTAGACTAGACTGTGACACACATATTTGGACTAGTGTTGCATTAGGTGTAAAAGGTTTAGCTAAAAAAAAAAACAGTGAAAAAGTTTAACATGTTTGTGATCTGACTTTGTCCTTTCCTGTGTGTGGGCTGATCTTTGTGATGGTTTGGACTTTTACATTTCAAGCAAATGTGAACTGTGGGCTAAAGATAACGATCTAACATTAAGGATGTGCAGGAAATGACACTTCTGCATTTCTGTCTCTGTGTTTCACTGTGTTATATGGGGGACTACTGACTTAACAACAGTTAGTCATCGCTGTGCATTTGAAGGCATTGTACTCAAAGAGATCTAGGCAAAGAAGAAAAGTCCTGAGGTCCACACACTGATTTACCTGACAGGAAAAGGCAGAGCTGAACTTTCACCATGACAGGTGAGTGCACATAGATATTGTAGAATATATTGGTTCAAGATTTTATAAACTTGTTGAAATAAATACATGTAATAGTGTGTGATGGTGAACACTTAGCTGTAACATTGGTGTCCATTAAGTTAGATTAGAAAATATCTCAGTGTAGTGTACGATTATTTATTTTGTATTTACGTTTTAAATCTTAAGATTATTTTACTTTTACTGTGACGATTTTTTTTCAAGTATACTACTGGGAAAACACAGATATCATCTGTCACAATATGTCTTGTCTGTCAGAATCTTTAAAAATAGTTCACTTTATAAGCTACAAAATAATCTGTATTACCTCCAGTTATTTTGAATTTTAGTCGGAAGCAGCATAATAGGCTTTATGCACAGCTCCACTACTTCCTGAACTTAAGCCAGCTCCTTTGTTTCCTGTCTTACATTATTGGACAAACTGATTAATCCAGGTGTGTCTGACCTCACAGCAATGTATGAGAGGCCGTTTAGGAAATAATTCACATTTGCTCTCACATGTTGCATCATACTCTCTTACAAACACTAGTATAGTCACGCACACATACTATCATACTCTCTCACATACACTACTATAGTCACGCACACTTACTACTATAGTTACACACACACACACTTACTAGCATACTCTCTCACAAACACTACTATAGTCACACACACTTACTATCATACTCTCTCACATACACTACTATAGTCACACACACTTACTACTATAGTTACACACACTTACTATCATACTCTCTTACATACACTACTATAGTCACACACACTTACTATCATACTCTCTCACAAACACTACTATAGTCACACACACTTACTATCATACTCTCTCACATACACTACTATAGTCACACACACTTACTACTATAGTCACACACACTTACTATCATACTCTCTCACAAACACTACTATAGTCACACACACTTACTACTATAGTCACACACACTTACTATCATACTCTCTCACATACACTACTATAGTCACACACACTTACTATCATACTCTCTCACACATACTATTATACTCTCTTACACACACTACTATACTCTCTTACACACACTATTATACTCTCTTACACACACTATACTCATACACACACACACACACACACACACACACACACACACACACACACACACACACACACACACACACTATGTGAGAGAGTTTAGTGGTGTGTGTGCATGAGTATACTGGTGTGTGTGAAAGAGTATAGTAGTGTGTGTGAGAGAGTTTGATTGAAACGGAAGTGAGTTTAAATTTCCAAGTTTCTGATTGGTTCTTTGCAACACCGCCGGAACTAGGAAGTAAATTCAGTTACGTGTTTTTTGTTGTTTTTTTACGTTGATCCATTCGATTGTTTTCCACCGTATAAAAATGTAGCCTAATCATATCTACAATATTCACAGAATTGAGGGATGAAGCAGTTATTATCCCCATTATGTTGGAGTGTATTAGTGATCAGACGTGACCGAAACATGGTGTTGTGATTCAGCCGCCTGCTCAGGGCCCATCACCGCCTGACGGCGGGGGACGAGCCCGGCTTGGTTCACTGGTCTCGGGAGACAGCTGCCTGCTACCGGAGGCTCCGCTGCGGCGGAGATCCGACGACGCACACGGGGCGGCTGGGTTTTGCTGCTCTCCGCCGTCCTGGTGCACCACAGTTATCAAGACTGAGACCCGCATCAGCCGAAGCAGACGTGCTGTGACACGACACAGTGTTTCCCGAGACCCAGACCTCCGTAGTGGCCAGAGCAGATAACTGGCTATGGCGAGTGGGTTGGATTGGCACAATCCACCCGCCGTAACCGACTGACGGCGGAGAAAGAGCTGAGACTCGGTCGCCCAGCTTGCTCCGCTGGTCTCGGGACTGTGCCGCGCTCTGGCCACTACGGAGGTCTGGGTCTCGGGAAACACTGTGTCGTGTCACAGCACGTCTGCTTCGGCTGATGCGGGTCTCAGTCTTGATAACTGTGGTGCACCAGGACGGCGGAGAGCAGCAAAACCCAGCCGCCCCGTGTGCGTCGTCGGATCTCCGCCGCAGCGGAGCCTCCGGTAGCAGGCAGCTGTCTCCCGAGACCAGTGAACCAAGCCGGGCTCGTCCCCCGCCGTCAGGCGGTGATGGGCCCTGAGCAGGCGGCTGAATCACAACACCATGTTTCGGTCACGTCTGATCACTAATACACTCCAACATAATGGGGATAATAACTGCTTCATCCCTCAATTCTGTGAATATTGTAGATATGATTAGGCTACATTTTTATACGGTGGAAAACAATCGAATGGATCAACGTAAAAAAACAACAAAAAACACGTAACTGAATTTACTTCCTAGTTCCGGCGGTGTTGCAAAGAACCAATCAGAAACTGGAAATTTAAACTCACTTCCGTTTCAATCAAACTCTCTCACACACACTACTATACTCTTCCACACACACCAGTATACTCATGCACACACACCACTAAACTCTCTCACATAGTGTGTGTGTGTGTATGAGTATGGTGTGTGTAGGAGAGTATAATAGTGTGTGTAAGAGAGTATAGTAGTGTGTGTAAGAGAGTATAATAGTATGTGTGTGTGACTATAGTAGTAAGTGTGTGTGACTATAGTAGTGTTTGTGAGAGAGTATGATAGTAAGTGTGTGTGACTATAGTAGTAAGTGTGTGTGACTATAGTAGTGTATGTAAGAGAGTATGATAGTAAGTGTGTGTAACTATAGTAGTAAGTGTGTGTGACTATAGTAGTGTTTGTGAGAGAGTATGATAGTAAGTGTGTGTAACTATAGTAGTAAGTGTGTGTGACTATAGTAGTGTATGTGAGAGAGTATGATAGTAAGTGTGTGTGACTATAGTAGTGTTTGTGAGAGTATGATAGTAAGTGTGTGTGTGTAACTATAGTAGTAAGTGTGCGTGACTATAGTAGTGTATGTGAGAGAGTATGATAGTATGTGTGCGTGACTATACTAGTGTTTGTAAGAGAGTATGATGCAACATGTGAGAGCAAATGTGAATTATTTCCTAAACGGCCTCTCATA
>NW_028220427.1:0-21255 GCF_045865225.1 Trachurus japonicus | reverse complement strand
AAGTTCATTCCTGTAAATGTTACGCCCTGGCTCAGCTCCAGCTTTAACTCTCCTTTTATCGCCATTAACATAAACTGTCGTTATAGACTTATCCAGCCGTTAATTATTACTCTGAGTTTATCTTCAGCCTCGGTTTGTTTAACCTGTCAGAGGGGTTTAGCTGGAGTTCGATTCCTGGAAGGTTGTAGCTGTGTGATGGAAAGGCGAAAACACGCCTGAGCTCAACTTAAAGGGATAGTTCAACATTTTGGAAAATTGGCCCATTGCCATAATCCCTATAGTTTTAGCAGTATAGGTTTATTACCACTGTCCTATAGCCTGTGTTAGAATGACCAAAAGTCAGAGTTCCAGGGGACGTACCATCAGAAAGCGCAACTTTAAAAACTTCAATGAGCAAGCTTTTATAAATGACTTGTCTCATGTTGACCTAAAAAAGGTTGACTTAATCCCGGACTCTGAGCTGGCCTTTGAGTATTTTCGGAGTGTTTTTAGCTCTCTCATAGATAAACATGCCCCGTACAAGAAATTCCGTATAAAAAACCGGTTCAATCCCTGGTTCACTCCTGACCTATCTGAAGCTATCCATGTCAGAGATCTGGCCTGGTCTAAGGCCAGACTCTCTAACAGCCCATCTGATTGGCTGCTCTTCAGAAAGCTGCGCAACAAATGCATCAGCTCAATCAGGAGGGCTAAATCCACTTTCTATTTATCCTCTCTTGCTTCCAGCCAAGGTGATGCTACCAAATTTTGGAAAACCATTAAATCTCTAAATTCCACACCTATCTCTACTCTCCCCTCGCAAATAACTTGTGGTAACTCCTGCATTTCTAATAAATCGGATATGTGTGATGCTTTTAATCACCATTTCATAGCCTCTAGTCATTTGTTTGATAACAACATTGTCCCAGCTCCTCCTGACCCAGTATTCGTGACTGCATCCAACCCACTAGCAGTCTTTACAATGAGACCGGTAAGCCATGCCGAGGTAATGAAAGCAATCATTCACCTTGACTGCAAGAAATCCAAAGGTGAAGATGACCTTGATCCATATCTTCTGCACTTGAGTGCCCCCTTAATTGCCGCACCGCTTACACACATCTTTAATATGACATTTTCATCTGGTAAAATCCCTGCTGTGTGGAAGGCTGCACAGGTTGTTCCATTATTCAAGGGTGGTATTGCTAATAATTTAGATAACTATCGACCAATCTCAAAGCTCTGCTGTTTAGCCAAAATTTTAGAATCCCTTGTAAACTCCCAACTGCGAGCCTTTTTGGACTCAAACAACATTCTTCAACTAGAACAGTCAGGTTTCAGACCGGGTCACAGCACTACCACAGCTACAGCACTTGTTATTAATAACATCATTAATGGGTTAGACTCTCACCAGCATTGCACAGCTCTTTTCATTGATTTGTCAAAAGCTTTTGACACTGTAGACCATAACATCCTGTTACACAAGCTCTCGTCCATCGGCCTTGATAGCCCGTCTCTCAACTGGTTCTCCAATTATCTCACTGGGAGAACGCAAGCAGTTGCTGTAGATGGATTTAGATCCAGCTCGCTCTCATTGCAAAAAGGTGTTCCGCAAGGGTCCATTCTTGGTCCCCTTCTATTCTCTCTTTATGTCAATAATATTGTTACCCCATCCCCAGCCTGCAATGTCCATTATTACGCAGACGATACTATCTTATATAGCATTGCCCCTACTCTCACCTCAGCTGTTGTTAATTTACAATCTACCTTCAACCATTTCCAGTCGTCTCTTGTAGCTTATAAACTTGTACTGAACTCCAGCAAAACTAAATGTATGTTGTTCACAAGGTCCCATGAAAGCATCTCCCCTCTCAGTATCCACACATTAGATGGTCAGCTTATTGAAACGGTCAACGCTTACAAATACTTAGGCATCTGGCTGGACTCCAGGCTTTCCTTTCGTAACCACGTGGACCACCTTATCAACAAACTTAGGTCCAGAATTGGTTTTCTATACAGAAACAAGTCTTGCTTCTCATCACAGAGCAAGAAGATTATTGTTCATGCCACTGTAATGTCTGTTCTTGATTTCAATGATGTGATATATATGCATGCCTCAGCCTCAGCACTGAAACCCCTAGACTCTATCTTTCATAGTGCCCTACGCTTTATCACCGGGGACCCATATTTAACACACCACTGCTCTTTATATAGCAAGGTGGGTTGGCCATCACTCACCACCCGCAGAGAACAGCATTGTCTACTATTCATCTACAAAGCTCTACTCGGAATGCTTCCCCCGTATTTAACTTCACTTTTGCATTCTCGCTCTACAGGTCTCCCTACCCGCTCCCAGTCCCATATCAGACTCCATCTCCCTTACACAAACTCAGAGCTAGGAAAAACTGCCTTCTCCTTCTATGCCCCACACCGATGGAACAAATTACAAAACTCACTGAAAATCGATAGACTTATCTCACTTGAGGCTTTCAAAAACCTACTTCTCACCGCAGTTTTGGGGGCTCAGACGTGCACTTGCTTTAGTTAGTAATTTCACTACTCCTGTTTTCATAACTGTATTTTATTGTGTTGTATTGATGTTTGATGTTTCATTTCTGTGAACTCTGTATGCTACAGGGCATCCTTGAAAAAGAGAGCTTGCTCTCAATGGATCTACCCTGTTAAAATAAAGGTAAAATAAAAAAAAAAATAAAAAATTTGTCGGTGCAAGGTATCTTTTGAGCGGCGGAGCAGAGCCGCGAACTGCTCAGAGCTCAGAGGCTCATGGGATTTCTTGGTTTCCCTCATCAAACTCATCAAATACACAATCCAACAACTCCACAACGCTCTGGTGGACAAGTTGTGACCTGCACATTCACCACGCTATGAGATAATAACACAACGTTACCAGACAGAGTTGTTTTAGAGGGAAATGCAGAGACTGCTTGATGAAAAACTGTCCCTGAAGGCAACGCGCATCAGCGGCTTTGCATGAATTTTCCTCTAAAACAACTCTGTTTGTTGAACTATCCCTTTAAGAAATGAACATGTTCCCGAAATAAAACACAAAACACAGAGTTCAGTGTTTTATTGAGCAGAAGTCGTTGTTTGCTGCGTCGTCCTTCTTCTTCATTTGACCCATTTGTCAGTTTGAAAGTTGCTGAACACAAACCTCTGCAGGACACAAGCGAGCAGCACAGTTACAGTGGCCTAAAAACAAACCATCGGCCTTCAAACACACACACACAGACACACACAGACACACACACACATACACACACACATCGCCTCCAGAGAGACTCGTCCTTGTTTATGTTGAAGGAGCTGAGTTTCAGTGTCTCCAGAAACCAGAGCCGACGTCTGTCAACCGAACACAGCAGCTGTGAATTCACGACCTGCAGCAGCTAAAGAGGAGAGGAGATAGACAGAGAGAGAGGGAGAGAAATGTCGAATCTTGTGGTTTTCCTTTTTGCTTTTTTTTTAATAAATCACATGTTTTCTGACCTGATGCCGTTGATTGAAGAACATGAAGGACGGATTAGATTAGATTAGACGATTAAAGTTGTTGGAGGTCACGTAGGATTCGTCCTTTTCTGCTGTGCTTGGACAGAAAATCAAATTGTCAAATTGCTCTGCTATAAATATTTATCTTTAACACGTTTTATGCCACAGTTAGCAGGTGTTAGCTGCAAATGTGGGTAAAAAAATTTTCTTTTGATTTTTGATTTTCTCCTTTTACACTATAAAAAGTAACGTTATCACCTGCACTTAGGTGTGTGTGAGTGTGTTAGTTGCTATAGCCACTGTGTTATGTGTCATCCTTCATGGTTTGTGCTCCTGCTGCAAAAGTACAAGATGTTACACTCTGTGATTGTGTTTTTTAAACTCATTCTGAGGCTGCTGGTCACTCTTTCATCCCGCAGCTGCAATGCAACCGCTGTGTTTCTGCTTTAACAGCTGGACACATCTGTTTACAGCTTAAATACAAGAGACACAAATTAGCATATTTACATTAAAGCTGCTGCTCAGAGCTGATAAACAGTCATGTGATTGAGGAATCGGATGTCGATCGTCCTCTTTTCCATCGTTGACAAAACCCCGATATTAGCTGGTTTTCTGACCAGAGGTTTAAGTCAGATGGTGGCCCAGATGTTGTGCCAGCTGTTTTTGCACGATATGATAAAATGTGCAGCTGTTGCACTTTATGCTCTTTTTTTTTTTTTTGGTCATATTTAGGTCGATGTCCTGTACAATCTGCTCTGAGCCCTTTAACCATTTGCAACGAAATGTGCAATTAAATTTGGTTATTCTGGATGAGTGAAACAGTTAATGTTGCTACCGACGCCTTATTGTACATTAAAGGGCATTTCCAGTCGTAATCAGTGTTTACCTCAGATATAAGGTCACCTATGATCAGTTCATTTAATACCATCCATACTCCCAACTGCAGCGTGTGGACATTTATATTCGTTTTTGGGTTAGGGTTAGTTTATATTCATTTATATTAGTTTTTGTTCAAGAATCTCTCATTTTTTCAATGTTCATTAATGGGCTCCGGACTATTTTTTAAATTGTTCTGTGGTCGCAAGTACAGCAACGTCCTTTTGACCACCATTTACATTTTAAAATTCACTTAACATTAAATTAAATCAAAATTCAGACTTACCACAGCTTTTGCATTGTTCCTTTCCGGGTCAGAGAACAAACGCCTCAGAGTCCCTCTACTGAACAATGTGGAATTTTGATTTAATTTAATTGTAAAGCGAATTTTAAATTTTAAATGAGGGTCAAAAGGACGAACAATTTTAAAATTAGTCCAGAGCTCATTGATGAGCATTGAAGAAATGATAGATTCTTGCACAAAAACGAATATAAACATCCACACGCTGCGGTTGGGAATATGGACGGTATGAAATGAACTGATCATAGGTGACCTGATATCTGAGGTAAACATTGATTACGACCGGAAATTGCCCTTTAAGAATGAAAATAAATGATGTCGGGTGCTGACCTCTGTATTGACGATGATGTTTGTGTTGATTTTCACGACGTGGATCTTGTTGCTCTTCATCTCCTCCTCCTCCTCTTCCTCCTCCTCTTCCCTCTCCTCTCCAATTATCTCCTTAAAGCAGGAACAGAGCTGCTGTCTGCTGGAGCAAAACAAACTGCTGATTACAGAGCGTCGTGTCTTTGTGCTGCTTCAATCACTGCAGAAATTAAAAGATAATAAGCCGACACTGTAAAAGCCGTCGACCTGAACAACTCGCTCTGTTTCTTCTTATTGTTTCCTGTCGAGCTCATCGCAGCCTCTCGTCTCCTACTGGAGTTAATGTGTTTCAGTCTGAGCCTCTTCAGCCCGGGTGTTAACGCACAGCAGAGGCCTATATGACACACACTGTACACTAATGTTGCCATAGTCACTGTCATGTATAAGATTAAGAGTAAATGCATATTTGAGTGGGGACAGTGCATATTGATGAACACTGGTATAAAATACTGTAGTAAATATGCCAGATTGTAGCCAAGCCGCTAATTTACTTCCATATAAATAAATGAAATACAACGAACAGTAATAAAAACAAAACAATAAATAAAATGCAAATGGTGATACACTACACACTACACAGGAAAGGCAAAACAGCAAATATAGTATAGAACACAGTAGGCTCAGACAGGGCAAGTCAATTTTAAATATCATATTATTAAACATATCTGCATGATTCCTAATGATACTTATTCATTTTATGTATGCAAGTATATTAAGTCTGCACATATCTAGAAAAAAAAAATCTGTAATGTGTTTTTCTTGTTAATTTTAACCAATTTTGGGGAAAAAACTTTTTGGAAACCACTGACACACCCACATATATTGACTGGCTTTGGGTTGGATATTGTCATGGGGACGAATGCCGATTCCGTGAAATTCAGTATATGTATATAAAGTTTGCATGAAGATGATGTGGATTCAGTCGATTATTACATAAACCATGTGTTTTGAGGGAAACCAGAGTCATTTCTTATGGGAAGTCAGAAAAAAGGAATGAAACAACAAAAAGACAAACTGGTCTCAGACCTGAGTCAGACCGGGAGTCTTTTCTGAGACAGTTTTAGACCCTGACACCACAGACCAGAATGAAACATTTTTTGTGAAACCAGCTCCTGGATGAAGAGGGAGTTTCTGATGAGCTCAACCAAAGTGTTGGAGGATTTAAAGTTTTATAGCAATGACATGACGATGACGATGATGATGGAGACTGACTGACATTGTGGTGAGACATGGTGATTTATTAGTAAGGTATCCAAGAAGTGACTGAGAATAAAGAAAAGTTTGAGTGAAACCTTTGACCTTCAGAGTTTTTTTTTTGATGTTTTCAGTTGGAGACGGGAGCAGACTCTGCTTCACTGCAAAAACTCAAAATCTTTCCAAGAATATTTGTCTTATTTCTTGTCAAAATGTCTCATTTCTAGTCAAAACGAATCTCTTTCCACTTTAAATAAGACTCATCGCCTAAAAATGAACTTGTTTTCAGATAGTTTTCACTTGTTTCAAACTAATTTTCACTTGAAATAAGTAGAAAAATCTGCCAGTGAAATGAAGTTATTCCAAGTGAAAATATGCTTGAAAGAAGTAAAAAGTGTCTAAAAACAAGCTACTTTTTAATGCGATGAGTCTTATTTTAAGTATAGAGATTTGTTTTGACTAGAAATAAGACAAATATTCTTAAGATATTGAGTTTTTGCAGTGTTCTCTGCTGCTTTTCACAGGTTTTTTAAACAGTAAAAAAGATGAAACCGCTTCTAGAAAAGCCAACGACTGTCTCGGGTCCTGATGGAGCAGAACCGGTGTGTTGATGCCGCTGATTTTATATAAAGCGGAGTCAGATTTCCAGCTCTATAGAAGACGACTGTTAAATCTGGATAAACAGAGTTGAGTCCGTCTGTCAGAGGAGACAAACAACACGTCTTGTCTCTGAAACTGCAACTCCCAAAATGGAAGTATTCTTCAGCGCGGGGGCCGGGGTCCGTGGACTCATAGTCACTTCACAGCTCTGGTTTCATTAAACATGCAGGACGTTTATCACAGAGAGCTGAAGTGTGTGTGGCTCCTGCAGCTGTTACTGTGCGTTCAGTGGGTGATAAGCCTCGGCATTGTTCGGGCGTCCCTGGCATATATAGGTCACGCTCGTATTGTTCTGCCTCCTCCGCACTCTGTACGTTCTGCATGTGTGCGAATGTGTCACCGTTACTACATCCAACGACGACAACAACAAAAACAACAGTGTCAGAGCCGAGTCGTCTGATGGAGCTGAGCTCAACGCGCTGAAGGACAAAGAGTCGTTTCAGCCAACACCACTGTCATGGCCGACCGATGTCAACCTCTCCGACACAGGTTAGGTGTGACTCATGAGGTTCGCTGCTACAGCTGCTGGTGTTTTGTTTCCTGCTGCTGGATCTAATGGTGCGTTTTATTACAACATGGAAGTTGGATTTTACAAATTCCCAGTTGGCTCCATCATCAGAAAAGTCCCCTGAAGTCGTAACTCAACTCAAAAACTCAAATTTCCCAAAGCTCATGATCCAAGATGGCCGCTCCGTGCATCAACTGAACATTAAACTGTTACTCAGACACTTAGTTTTGTTTTTGTGACGTAAAATTAGTGGTATTAACAGAATTGTGCAACTTCTACCTTTTGACATACTGTTCTCATGCATAAACGAACACGGTGTGTCGTTATTGGCTTCCATTGACTAACAATAGGGGTTGGTTTTCAGACTTGTTGCCAATATTGGATCTGTCAATTTGGATTTTACGACTTCACCAGCACTGTGGAAACTGTGCAATGTCTCATCAGCCAATGAAAGTCAAGTCAAGCCAATTCTGTCGACAAAACTCATAGGCTACTGGTCACTTTGGCTAGCACTGAAACAACAATACTTGCTCGTTGCCATTATTGTCAATATTATCACTGCTTCTCTCTCTCTCTCTCTCTTTTGTTTTTTTTTTCTTACTATTTGTTATCCTGATCAATAGCTAATTATTTCATATTTGCACAAAAACCTATAGCCTATTATAGCAAATTATTGTCATCAAAGTTTCTGAATTTCAAATCTCTCAAATTTCAGCAACATTTTTAGTGCAAATGAAGACGAGGCTATGATTAACTCAGTCTGTGGCTCCGTCCACACTGACAACTTAAAGTTTTAAAATGCATCTGCTGTGTTTATACCACTGTGAGTTTCAAATAGGGCCTACTGAAACTGAAACATTTGGAAATAGGCTATGTTTTATTTTGAAAAACTGCAGGGTAGAGTTTTAATCTGGATAGAAAGAAACAACATCATCAATTCTCCAAAATACGACATGAATCTGAATGGTTTTGTGATGTGATTTGCTGTTTTCTTTCTGATATGGAGCTAAAACACTCGTCTGGACGGAGATTGTTGTGGTTTTAAAAACAACATCAGTGTGGATGGAAACCAAGAGGAGGAGGACAGGCAGACAGTGGGATTAGGAAGCACATTCACAGCTCGTTCATCCTGGCTGTTGATTGGTCGATTGAAGGTGTTTAAAAACGTGAGCAGTGTCATTAAGAAACACTGCTGATCTCTTCAGGAGAGAAGAATTAAAGAGTTAAAGTCATCAAATCTAATCCTGAAACCAATAAAACCTCAACGACAGTCGTTTTTCCACACGTCCTCAAACGTGTCGAGGCCGACTGAGTGAACCTTTGATTTCAGGTTAAATCCCCTCCCGTGTCACATCCAGGCAAAACGTTTAGTTTGTGCGAAAGTGAAAGTGCAGCGGCGTCGAGAGTTCGAGTGTGGAGGTTTTTCCCACACGTTGTGCTGTGTTGGTTTGTTCGCTCTGTGCTGTGATGCTGATGAATGTGTCGCTGCTGCTGCTGCTGCTGCAGTTTAGTCTGAGAGCAGAAACATGCCTCTATATGGAGACGACGAGGCCTTCAGGGACACGCAGGCTCCTCCAGCCACTGACGCTACCAGTCCAGACCATTCATCTTGGCACCAGGACTCGTCTGCGCCCCCCTCCCTATCCCTTTACTCCCATCCTCCACACTTACACATACACACACACTGAGGAAATGACAATCCATTCTTTTTTTTTTTGCTTCTTGCCTTGTAAAGTGTAGATGAATTATGCATTTTATCGGATGACAAAAGAGGCCTGTCAGACGGCGCATAATCAAACAGCAGCTCAGTGAGGATGCCAGCGGACATCCATCATCTCCAGCACGAACAAAAACTACAACACACACTCACACACACTGTCTCACACACTCTCATGGTTTATGTTCAGAGTCCAAACTGTTGTTTTTCTGGGGTGAAGAGTTACTCGGAAAAAGGAAAACGGGGTCTTTGATGAATCTGAAAACAGCTGATCTGGACCAGAAACTAGACCCAGATACAGGTGAATGACAGACAGACACTCAGGTCGTCAGGATACAGAAACACTATTTTAATGCAAATGCAAGACAACAACAGCTGCACTAATGAAGTAAAGGGTGTTTAAAGGGATAGTTCACCCAAAATTGAAAGTCGACTAAGGGCTGGGAGAAGTTTCAGAGTCCTCTGTGGCTTCTCTGGGTTACAGGGGGTCTCGGCGTAGCAGTGCATGTCCATACAACGGTTGCAAATGGATACCAACTGTCTTTGTAACAAAAAGACACACCACAAAACATCCAAAAACCTTCATGCTGCTCGTATGTAATGTCCTTCTTGTATTGAAGCCCTGAAATGGGAAATTGTCCCGAAAAAATAAGTCTATATTTCACGTTTGTTTGTAGCGGAAGCTTCTCGAAGCTCCTCTTCCCGGTTCGTCCAAATTTGACGCACCGGAAAGATCCGCTACATGGATGTTTTTTGGTGTGTCTTTTTCATTTCATTTCATTTCTTTATTTATTGAATTGGGACAGTGCACATTCATCAACACTGACGCATTAAGTACCAGTGTAAATGTGCCGGACTTAGCACAACTGCTAAATTTCAGCCGCAGTCCCAAGGCAGGTTTCTAAAAAACATAACACAGAATTTTTTTTGTTACGAAGACAGTTGGTATCCATTTGAAACCGTTATATGGACATGCACTGCTACGCCGAGACCCCCTGTAACTCAGAGAAGCCACGGAGGACTCTGAAACTTCTCCCAGCCCTTAGTCCACATGAGGGTGAGTAGATAATGAGTGAGAAATTTCAATTTTGGGTGAACTATCCCTTTAAATGGAAAGTGAAACTAGTGCACATGATGTTTTCTATTTTCCAAAAACAACAACAACGTCCACTCACTCAGCTCCTCCTGCTCCTCCATAACGTAATCAGCTTTTATCATACGAATGACGTCATGAACTTTGATATTTGATCATTTAATTTGATGAAGATGAAGTCAGGAGCTCTGGGACCAGCAAAATAAAGCTGCTTCACTTATAAAAACCAGATCAAATCCTGGTTTAAATTTAAATCATTTTGTACAAAATTAGTTTAAAATGAACAAAACAAAGACGTCTGCAGCTCTCAATCCTTGTAATCTCCACCCTGCTAATTCATGGCCCATCGGAAAATCCAACGTCAGGTCAGGGGATTTTCTTTCTTTCTTTTTTTTTTTCAACGCCCAGAAACCAAAACCCAGTTTCTTTTGTTCCTCCAAAGGTTCCTCTGCACCTGAAGGGAGAAGAGTCAAAGCCAATGGAGTGAAGTGTAAAATAATCTCCAAAAGAGCAGCCGCCTGCGTAGCTACTGAACTATACACACACAGACGATGATGATATATATAGATCTATAGTTTGAATTTGGGGTAAAGCCTCGCAGCACCGTAGATTATTTATGCCACGGTATATAGAGGAGATGTTTGTTAATATAGAGATCTCAGGCTCCCTCTCTTTAGTCATTATTAATCACTCTCTCTCTCTTTCTGCTCCTCCAGAGAGCGAATGCTACAGGATGAATGGGAGATTAGTGCTGTGTTGGATTATGAATAAGTTACCTCTGCTTTGAGGTGGTGACTTTGATGTGTGTGTGTGTGTGTGTGTGCAGAGCAGAGCGGCCGTGTCGGGGTTATGTGGAAGTCAGAGTGGGCAGATGGAGGTCTGTGGAGGTGAAGTGGATCTCCAGCCAGCAGCAGACTGTGGCTTCCTTCTCCAGCGCATGGGGAGGGGTCTTTCTTTCAGATGGAAATGCAGCAGCAGAGTTTTTGTTGCCCTAGTTTTTTTGTTTGCTCTCGGAGCCTCCTCCCACTCACCGTCTCATAGTTTCTCCCTGCTCTGTTCTTCTTCTTCTTCCTCTATTTCTTCTCCTTCCTGTCATCCTACGGCTTTCCAGAGACTCTGACATTATCTATTGTTATCTGAGTGTTGTTTCGTCTGAAGCCTGGCACTGCCAAACCTCTGCTCTCTGATTTACAGAGAGAATTCAGAACTAGTTGTTGTTTGAACCACAAATTGAACTTCTTTATTTCCCAGGTTCCTGCACAGAAACGTAGCCAGTAGTTCCTCAGCCCAAATATGGCCCAAATATTGTTCTTCCAGAGCCAATTCAGACCATTCAGTAAAAGTCTTCTGGTGTCGGAGCAGAAGTTTCAGTTTGCTGCCTGGAAACAGAAACAGAAACAGAAACTGAAAGACTTCCTGCTGTTTGCTCTTAGTGCGTCTTTGTGTTGTAAAAGAGTTTAATCAATAATTCAGCTGAGCTGCTCTGAACACATGAACACATTGACATACATGTTCTACAAGTGGAAAAATGACTGGACAGTTCACACTGTCCACGGTTCTCATAATGACTCTTATAAACTCCAGATAATGTTGATGAATCATCTAAGGGTTGATGTGATATTCATTTATAAAGCTGTTTCTATTATGGTAATGTAGCGCCTCTCTAGTGTATGAAACTATAGTGAGAGGTGGCTAACCTGAGCTCTTTCTTTACTCTCAAACAATAAGATTGGGTCTCTGTAATAAACTTCAAGGTATACACTAACAGTATGTGTGAAAAGTGATTTTAAAATGTTGTCTTGACTTCCCCTTTAAATCAAGTTTTTAACCCTCAATTTACTCTCTTATGAACTTAATTACTTTTAAAATCACAGTACCTTTTAATAACTTTTTAAGCATATAATTATTCCTTTTGACCTTAATGAACTTAAAATATTAAACTCAGTGACCACAACTGTTTAGTGTAAATAAAAAATGAATTGTTTACTCACAAGTTATGTTCAGCAGGTTCACACACTTTTTTCAGACCTTCTCAAAAACAATAATTATCACCATGACATTTAAATGGGCCCCATGAAAATAAAATAGCCGGCAATGAAAATAAACTCAATTGTTCAAATATACCGTTCAACCGATGCAGGCCTGAATGCAGCTCGGGTACGTTGTAGCCTCAAAACAAATGGCTGCTTCGCCACTACAGGGCAAAAGAAAAAGGAGGAGAGGTACCTTAATCCACAGGTGTTGAAGCCTCACACACCCACGCTGGAGAATGGCCGAAGCAGGAGGAGGAGAGGAGAAAGACGATCCACCCAGAGGAGGAGAATAAGACACACACCGCCGCCGATCTCACCGTGGCTCGGCTCCGTCGTCCACGTCGCTGCCGATCTCGCTGTGGCTCGGCTCCGTTGTCCGCAGCTCCACACGCGTTGTCACACAGGCTCTGCCGTACGGGTCGCTAGCCGCTAGCCTGTTAGCAAAGTCCGTGCAAACTACTAGCCACTTGTTTAGCCGCTATAGCTTCACTTCTTTCACTTATCTTGAGTTGAGCTGTCCGCTCAAACAGACAGTAAAGTCACCTCAAAGTCTTCCGAAGAGTCCTGGTCGAACACCTCCTCGACCCTGGTGATTCACTCACAGTCTCTTTTCCCTCACTGTTTACACCGAGCAGTCCATGCTTCGTCTTCTTCCTCGGCTTCTCTCTCTCTCGCTCGTTCTCACTTCCTGTTTTGTTTTTTTCACAGGTACAAGGCTCACTCGCACACCTTTCAAAATAAAATACATTCAAAACCATTTGTGTGTCTATTTCTTCCTGTACTTCAGTCATAGTTACAGACATTTATAACAACAAATAATTAACATTAAATGCATAGTTCAATACACCAATACCATTACACTATTTACTTTTTTACTGAATGCTTATGTTTACTGAATGTTTTTAACTTACTTTTTAACCTTAAATGACATTTATTAACCATGAACTTAGACATTTAGACATAAATCTTAACTGCTATTTATTATGCAATTAACATATTTATTTAAACATATGCCCTTTTTATTCTTCATGAATTTCCACCGGGCTACACTCTCCCCCTTTTTAAATGTCTGTGTGTCCTCATCAGACTCTAATGAACTTAACTAAGGAGTATTAAGAGTGTAATAACTCAGTATGACTAGTGTTTTCCTATTTTAATGACTATACCTCTGTGAACAATAGTCAGTGGCTGATCTCTGGATCTACCAGGTTCATCATAGGTAAGTCTAATAGTCGGCTTAGCAGTTCTCTTTGATCTAGGTGTGGCAGTTGAGGTTCCTGTCACTATGCCTCCAATTGATCATGTGCCCTGGCTACTTGGCCAAAGGGATGTCCCTTTGGGTGACTGGCAAGCGCGCGTGACTCTTACCCGGGAGGTGTGGGTTCAATCCCCGCCCGGGCCCTCTTCACCTTGCCACATTCTGGCGTTGTTGGCAGGATCCATGTAGCACTAGGGGTGGGTCCATGGATTCCTAATGTGTGGCAGCCTGCGCCGAAGCACGAGGACGTGCTTGTGAAAAGAGGGGGAGAGATGTGGCAGTTGAGGTTCCTGTCACTATGCCTCCAATTGATCATGTGCCCTGGCTACTTGGCCAAAGGGATGTCCCTTTGGGTGACTGGCAAGCGCGCGTGACTCTTACCCGGGAGGTGTGGGTTCAATCCCCGCCCGGGCCCTCTTCACCTTGCCACATAGGTCTAGGCTCAGGTTTGGTTATCACTTTTCTGTTCTGATCCTCAGTCACTTCCTCTTCTTGGTCTGACCCAGATCCAGTTTCACTGATCTCTTCCAATGTTATTTCTCTTTCACACTTCTCATTCTTCTCACCCTCAGGTTCGAGTTCAGATTGGTGATCATCCTCTTCGGGGTCAGACACATTCTCATTGGCAGGTTCAGATTCATGGTCATTTTCGTTTTCAGAGTCATCGTCCGGTTCTGGTTCGGGGTCAGGTTCTGCGTCAACTACTGACTTGGAGGCAGGTGTCGCTCTCGGGACTAAGTCTCTCCATTTGGCAGGATGAGTGACATAATACTCCATGTCAGAGGACGAGTCAGAAAACTCCTGAAACTCCTGAGTCTCTGGTCTTGGTTCTCTTTGACGATGCCTATGAGTGACGGCTCTGGTCTTGGGCCTAGCAGGTGGATCTTCATCCTGATTGGTGGGTGGTATTCTCACAAGCTGCCCTATAGGAAGAAGGTGGTCCCTGTGGATGGTCTTTGTCCCTGGCGTTCCATCCTCCCTTTTGATCTTGAACACAGGTAGGTTTGGCATTTTTCCCATTACCACATAGGGGCAGGATTCCACTTACTCTCCAGCTTGTGCTTGCCTCTTAGGCCCAAGTTCCGGAGCAGAACTCGATCGCCAATCTCTATGGACTGAAAGGTAACTTTGCGGTCATACAACCTCCGGTTTCTCTGATGCCTTTTGTTTGCAGCCTCTGAGGCTAGCTGGTAGGCCTGTTTCAAGTCTTCTTTCAGTTTTGTGACATATTGGGTGTGGCATGCCTCCTCAATGCCATCTGGGGACGTCCCAAAGCATACATCCGCAGGAAGCCTCGCTTCTCGGCCAAACATTAGGTGGTATGGGGAGTACCCCGTGGCGTCACACTTTGTACTATTGTACGCATGGACCAAGTAAGGAACATGTTGGCTCCATGAACGCTTCTTTTCCCGGCCTAGCGTACCCAGCATGGAGAGCAACGTCCGATTGAATCTTTCCGGCTGAGGGTCTCCCTGCGGATGATAAGGCGTTGTCCGCGACTTGCGTATTCCCATCGAAGTCAACAGTTCCCTGATCAACCGGCTCTCGAAATCCCTTCCTTGATCCGAATGGATCCTCGAGGGCAGTCCATAGTGTACAAAGTATTTCTCCATCAGGACTTTTGCCACAACTGGTGCCTTCTGACTTTTTGTTGGAAAAGCCTGCGCGTATCGCGTAAAATGGTCTGTGACCACCAACACATTGCTGATACCTTTGGAGTCCGGCTCCATGGAAAGGAAGTCCATGCACACTAAATCCATAGGGCCATGGCTAACGATCTGGTGCAATGGAGCAGCTCTCTGTACCGGGGTCTTATGAGTGATGCACTCAACACAATTCCTGATGTACTCTTCGACATCCACCAACATCCTAGGCCAAAAGAATCTACTGCGGAGCAGGTCAACCGTTCTCTCCTGCCCAAGGTGCCCAAGGTCGTCATGCATGGCCCTCAAGACAATCTCCCGGAACTCCTTGGGGAGGACCAACTGACTGACCACTTCCCCGGAGGGTCTTTTACTGTAACGGTACAGTAGTCCATCTTTCATGGACAGCTTTCCAGACTCTCTTTTCAACCTCGACAACTCTGGACTCATGTTGGCCTCCTCTGGCCAGCATCCATTTTTAAGAGCCTTGATGGCTGGTCCAATGGCCTCATCATTTTCTTGAGCATTTTTCAGACTTGACTTACTCATGAGTTCAAGTGACTTTAATTCCATGTGCGTTGGAAACGCATACATGTCAGGCACACAGTGGGAGGACGCCCCAAGCTGTGCAACATAAACAGGCGTACTGCAGTCAGCTACTGAAGCGCAGACCTTCTGGCAGATCGTCTTGACCCCAGACTGCGGGATAGTCACCCAACCATCACCCTCTGCACCTGGCATGTTTCTTGACAACAGGTCAGCGTCAATGTTCTGTCGCCCAGGACGATACTGAACATCAAACTCATATGTTGATAGAGCAGCGAGCCAGCGATGCCCTACCGCGTTGAGCTTGGCTGTACTCAACACGTACGTCAGCGGATTGTTATCAGTGCGTACTGTAAATCTTGCCCCGTACAAGTAGTCGTGGAATTTGTCGACTACAGCCCACTTGAGTGACAAGAATTCCAACTGATGTATGGGGTAATTTTTCTCAGCAGAACTCAGCTTTCGGCTTGCAAACGCAACCGGTCTCAGGCCTTCAGGGTGCTCTTGGTTCAATACAGCCCCAAGACCCTTGAAGCTTGCATCGACATGAAGTATGTACGGCTTTTGTGGATTAGCGAACGCCAGAACAGGTGCGTGGGTCAGACAGTAGATGATCTGGTGAAACGCATCTGTACAGGATTTGTCCCATCTATCTCCAAAGGGCTCTGATTCCTTCAAGTAGACTTTGTCTACATCTGGGGCATGCTTGTTTCTCTTCTGAGTCGGAGCATAGCCCTTGGTGAGCTCAGTCAGCGGTCTAACGATTGCAGAGTAATTCTGTATGAATCTACGGTAATATCCGCAAAATCCAAGGAAAGACTGCAACGTCTTCAGGTTTGTTGGCTTAGGCCAGGTGGTAACGGCCTCAATCTTGTCGGGATCGGGCGCGACACCTTCGGCAGAAACAATATGACCTAGGTACTTGACCTTCGGCAAACAGATCTGACACTTGTCCACTGAAAGTTTCAGCCCAACTTCTCCAAGACGATCCAAAACCTTGAGCAGTCTCTCTTCGTGTTCCTCAAGCGTCTTTCCGAACACGATCAAATCGTCGAGGTACACCAGCACTTGCAAGAGGTTCATGTCTCCTACTGCCCTCTCCATCAACCTCTGAAAGGTTGCTGGAGCCCCTGTAATGCCCTGCGGCATGCGCTCAAACTGAAAAAATCCTAACGGGCAAATAAATGCCGTTTTTTCTTTGTCCTCTTCGGACATAGCTATCTGGTAATAGCCTGAACGCAAATCCAAAACAGAGAACCACTGACTCCCTGTGAGAGCATTTAGTGCATCCTCAATGCAGGGGGTGGTATATTGGTCAGGTATGGTTCTGCTATTCAACAGCCTGTAATCTATGCACATCCTAATAGCTCCAGTCTTTTTTCGGACAACAACTATAGGGGAAGCATAGGGGCTTCGCGACTCAGTTATGATCCCCGCTTGCAACAACTCTTGTAAATGCTTTCTAACATCTTCGATGTCTGCAGGGGCCAGCCGGCGCGATCGTTGACGGAAAGGCCGGGAGTCAGAGAGCCGGATTTGGTGCTCCACCCCCTTGGCCAAACCCACGTCCCACTCACACATGGAGAACACATGAGACTTCTGAGCCAACTTCCTTCGTAGTCTGTTTTTCCATTGCTCAGAGATAGGAGAGTCTCCAAAGTTTATCACACTCTCATCAAACTCCGGGGAAACAGTCTCTTTGGGGGGGATAGTAGCAACCGAATCAATGAGGTACATGCCTCCAATCACTGTTCCCGGAGGTATGGAAGTCTCTCTCGAAGATTCATTCTTGACTAACACTCGCAAGCTGTTAACATCCAAAGCCCCACTGGGCACAACCATGGGATGGAGAAACACATCAGCAGGTAAGGCAGCTGCTGGTGCCGAATCTACCATCAGGATTTCTGGTCCAACTGGTTTTTTCAACTCAACTTTGCACACCACATGAGTGCCACCATCTGATGGTAAGATCAAAGGGCCTGGACCCATCCATCTGACCCAGCCAGCCTCATCTTCACTGGTGGGGACAGCAGTCCCATTGAGGGCAGGCTGACCCTCCTGGACACCAACTCGAAACCCAAGTGTTTTCGTGACATCAACACCATTTTCCTTGCATTGGTTCACCAAGCGTCTCACATGGCTAGCGTTGGTACCCACAACAACAGACGTCTCATCTCCTGTCTTTGGATTAGGACAAATGAGGGCGAGGACAGTAACCGTCTGACTGGTCCCTACCACCTCAGCTGGATACTCCAAATCAACCACCACATAACCACGGTAAGGGTAGCTAACTCCAGATTCACTCAAACCCCACAGGGAAAGACCAGACACTGGCTGAATAGGGACGTCAGGTAGGTGTTTTTGGTACCAGGGCTCAAAAATGATCGTCACCTGCGAGCCACTATCTAACAAAGCAGTGCAGGGCTGTCCATTAACCTTCAACGGCACCAGGCTAGGCGGACCAACCAAACCATCGGGAATGCTAACTTTGTCTGACATGTCAGCAGCACTTTTCTTCACAAAGCAGTTAACTCTACTAACTGTGGCATCACTTGACGGCTTGTTGTTTTTTGACAGCTTCAGGGCCTGAATAAGCCTCTTGATAACTTTAGCCTGATTTTCTGGGTTTTGGCACTTCCCAGCATAATGCCCATTCTCTCCACATCGATAACAAAAATGTTCCTCTGGGACTTTAAAGGATCTTTGGGGACAGCTGGCAACTGGCTTTGATGCATTTACAGCTGAAACAGAGGCTCGAGGTTCAGCTACTTTATTAGTGAACCTCTGCTGTAGGTGCCTTAACTGTTTTTTTAAAGCTTTTATCTCACTGTCAGAACTACACTCATCGGGCGCAACTTTTGGGGGAGTTTTCTCATCACTAGCTGGCCCATCTTGAGCTGGTTTAGACACAACAGCAGCGACAAGTGTCTTGAGTTCTTTGATCTCAGACTTCAAGTTCTGGATTTCAATTTGCTTTGCATCAACATTTTGCTTGTATGATCTGTGCACGACAGGTGTAATCTGCTTTCTCGATGCCTCGTATTCCTCTTCTGTGCGTATCTCTTTTAACAGCTGGAGAAAGGTTGGCGGCTTTTCCTTCCTCTCTCTCAGACGAAGATTGACAAGCATCAGATCAGAGGCTATGGCACCACGCAACAACTGCTCGAGCCTTGCTCTATCTGCATAACCAAAGGGAAGACCGCCTCTCTGCACAACCCTGCCCAACGACTGTTCTAACCGTCTAAGGAAGTCAGACAGCTTCTCACCTGGTTGTTGCTGCAGTAACCGAAAAGCAAAGTATAACTCCTCACCTGACTCTGCTGTCCCAAATGCATGCTCAAGCGCCTCTAAACAGTCTTCAGGGCTCACGTCAGGATCACTAGCTCGTGCAGCTTTTAAAATGTCTAGAGCAGGACCTCTAACACTTTCCATCAGTCTCCGCCTTTTCTCTTTTGGTGAGCAGTCGCACTCCTCCACCATGAGCCGTGCTTGACCCAGCCAGTGTTCGAACTGCTCTTCTCCAGCTGGCGTGGGAGATAACCCAGAGAAAACTCGTAGGCGGCGATAGCTTCCATGTTCACTTGATGACTTGGATGTCTTGTCGAGCAAATCACTCACTGCCCGAAGTATAGCCTCTGTTGACTTGGCTGCAGCCTCTTCAGTCGGGAACAATGTGCGGAGGTCTTCCGCGTGTTGACCGTCTGTTGGCGGTGACCCAGACACTTGCTCACTGTCTTCAGTATTTTGATCTGCTCGGATGATTGACCATGGCCCTCCACCGTCAATAGGAGCCACTTCCGGGGGAACTATGTCACCTTTAACAGTTTCCCTACATTCACACAAAACATGGTACCGGTTGTGCTGTAGGTTGAAGGTTCGGCCTCTGACACGCACACGTCCCAAACTCTTCACTGTTTGCATTGTCTCTTCAATGGCATCAGAGGTCACATCTTCTTTAATGATAACCATAACTGCATAAGCCTCATCTACTGCTTCGCCACGGCACCATCCCTTTAACTCTGATGCTAGCTCAGCTTGAGTTGCCATTTTAGCTTAGCAGTTAGCACTATTTTAAACTTAAAACTTCCCAGAATATATACAAAACACAAGAAACCCACACTAATATCCCAGCGGTGCCTCCATTTTATGTAGCGCCTCTCTAGTGTATGAAACTATAGTGAGAGGTGGCTAACCTGAGCTCTTTCTTTACTCTCAAACAATAAGATTGGGTCTCTGTAATAAACTTCAAGGTATACACTAACAGTATGTGTGAAAAGTGATTTTAAAATGTTGTCTTGACTTCCCCTTTAAATCAAGTTTTTAACCCTCAATTTACTCTCTTATGAACTTAATTACTTTTAAAATCACAGTACCTTTTAATAACTTTTTAAGCATATAATTATTCCTTTTGACCTTAATGAACTTAAAATATTAAACTCAGTGACCACAACTGTTTAGTGTAAATAAAAAATGAATTGTTTACTCACAAGTTATGTTCAGCAGGTTCACACACTTTTTTCAGACCTTCTCAAAAACAATAATTATCACCATAACATTTAAATGGGCCCCATGAAAATAAAATAGCCGGCAATGAAAATAAACTCAATTGTTCAAATATACCGTTCAACCGATGCAGGCCTGAATGCAGCTCGGGTACGTTGTAGCCTCAAAACAAATGGCTGCTTCGCCACTACAGGGCAAAAGAAAAAGGAGGAGAGGTACCTTAATCCACAGGTGTTGAAGCCTCACACACCCACGCTGGAGAATGGCCGAAGCAGGAGGAGGAGAGGAGAAAGACGATCCACCCAGAGGAGGAGAAGAAGACACACACCGCCGCCGATCTCACCGTGGCTCGGCTCCGTCGTCCACGTCGCTGCCGATCTCGCTGTGGCTCGGCTCCGTTGTCCGCAGCTCCACACGCGTTGTCACACAGGCTCTGCCGTACGGGTCGCTAGCCGCTAGCCTGTTAGCAAAGTCCGTGCAAACTACTAGCCACTTGTTTAGCCGCTATAGCTTCACTTCTTTCACTTATCTTGAGTTGAGCTGTCCGCTCAAACAGACAGTAAAGTCACCTCAAAGTCTTCCGAAGAGTCCTGGTCGAACACCTCCTCGACCCTGGTGATTCACTCACAGTCTCTTTTCCCTCACTGTTTACACCGAGCAGTCCATGCTTCGTCTTCTTCCTCGGCTTCTCTCTCTCTCGCTCGTTCTCACTTCCTGTTTTGTTTTTTTCACAGGTACAAGGCTCACTCGCACACCTTTCAAAATAAAATACATTCAAAACCATTTGTGTGTCTATTTCTTCCTGTACTTCAGTCATAGTTACAGACATTTATAACAACAAATAATTAACATTAAATGCATAGTTCAATACACCAATACCATTACACTATTTACTTTTTTACTGAATGCTTATGTTTACTGAATGTTTTTAACTTACTTTTTAACCTTAAATGACATTTATTAACCATGAACTTAGACATTTAGACATAAATCTTAACTGCTATTTATTATGCAATTAACATATTTATTTAAACATATGCCCTTTTTATTCTTCATGAATTTCCACCGGGCTACAGT
>NW_028220426.1:0-36312 GCF_045865225.1 Trachurus japonicus | reverse complement strand
TTTAGAAACAATAAGATAGAGAATGAATTAGACTTAGGCATTTTTAAAAATCAGTTTAAATGGGAGTATATGGTGGTCCTACAGTTACTTAGGTTTATTTTCATTGGGGTTGATGTTTATGTGACATTATATATCAGGCTGATATGTTTATATACAGTAGGTACAGTGCATACAAAGAAGTAGAGGCAGGTAGATTTAAATTTGACAATTGACAACAACACTTGAATTCAGCCTTTGCTAATGCTCAAAGGTTTTATTGCTATGACATTTTGTGCTTAATATTATTGCTTTTAGACAGAGAGATCATTTAAAATTGTCTCATTGCATTTGTTCAGAGAGCGCTGAGCAGAAGAGGCTCTGAGATGACCCATGTGTAGGAGATAGAGAGAGAATCCTGAATCCATAATGACACATACAGGCTGCACACTGTGTTAACTTTTTGTTTAAAAATAAAATAAAGGTTTTTAACTAGTTATTGTTATTGTTGTTTAAGTCAAAAAGCAACTCATATCTCCTTATTTAGAATTACCAGACAGCATATGAAATGCAACAAACGCTATGGAACACAACATAATGTAACGCACATAGGCATCTATTAATATTTCTGTTACAGCTAACTTCTCCTGTGGACACCCACAGTTGGAAGCTGCTGTATAAGAGACATGTGCAGATGATTTTTGAATTTGTAAATCTGGTGATGTCAACAGGTTTCAGTCCTTTCTGACAGAAAAGTGATATTTCATTTTATGTGTCCAGATCATGTCAGCAACTCCTCTCTACAGTATGCTGGTGTCACAGGAGTCGGGCTGAAGGATCTTAAATGTGACAATGAGCTTGACAGATTTCATAAACCAGGGGTAACAAAAAGCGTAGATCACCGGGTTCAAACAGGAGTTGAAGTAGAAGAGCCATGACTCTAAGGGGACGGTGGTGACGGTGTTGGGGCCTGCGAGAGAGGAGCAGTAATATGGGCAGAGGCAGGTCAGAAACACCACGACAACAACACCCAGAGTCCTCGCTGCTTTCATCTCAGATTTCTTTGCAAACAAAGTCTCTGAACGTTCAAACGCTGCGATGTGAGAGCGCATGGCGCGAGCCTGAGTCACAGCCACCACAAATATCCTCATGTACAGAACTATGATGACAGTGACAGGACCGACAAAGGTCAGAATAACATCAACAACTCCTGCAATATAGCTAATGACAATCACACACTCTCCGATGCAGGAGTTATACCTGCCCGGCTGTGTGAAGTTCTCCTTCATCACCAAACTGTTGTACAGCAGAGAGCAGAGCCAACACAGACACGTACAGACTGAGACTCCTCTCACTGTCACTTTGTTGGGATAATGCAAAGGGTCACAAATGGCCACGTAGCGGTCGACAGATATCAACACCATGGTTCCTACGGAGGCTGAGGTGATGATGTAATCTAAAACACCGTACAGGGTGCACATGCGGTCGCTGAGGAACCAGCAGCCGTCTGAGAGGAGGATCTGAAAGGACATGAGGAGGCCCACGAAGAAATCTGACACAGCCAGAGAGAGGAGGAGGAGGTTGGTGGGAGTGTGGAGCTGCCTGCATTGAAAGAGGAGCATCATGGGTATTACTGTCTCTACATTATCACATATAACACATATGATCCACATGTAAAAGCAGAAATCAGCACTGAAATGTATATCCAAGCAGAAAAAACACACACACACACATTTCTACACAATTACACTTAATAAAATAACAGTTTGTGTCTACTTGGAGATGTTTAAAAATGATTTCTTCCTACACTTTCTTGAATTCATAAATAATGTCAAGCTGGGAGTTTTCAAAATTTGAAATTAACAACTTTCACTGTAAAACAATTGAAATCTTTGTATGTGTAACTTCAATGAAATAACATGAGCCATGAACTATGATTATAAGAATTGATCAGCAAAAGCAAATATCTGTGCCTGAAGTGGGAGATGGAAATGATGACCAGCAGGTTGAGAGCTGCAGTGAGCAGAGCGATGGACGACAGCACAGTGTAAACCAGCACGGTCTCGGTGTCGGAGCGCCTCTGCTTCCTACAGGAGGAGTTGAGCAGTTGTGGGAAGCAGAGCTTACACACTAAAAACAGTTGGGTTAAAAATAACCCAATTTGGGTTGTTTTATAACTCAACCGCTGGGTCACTATTGCACCAACCCAGCAGTAGTTAATTTGACCCAGCATGATGGGTTGGTCCATTTTAACCCAACAGATGAGTTAATATATTCTACCCAAATGCTGGGTCAAATTAACTACAATTCTGGGTTGTTTTAACTACATATATTTGTTATATATTCTACCCAAATGCTGGGTCAAATTAACTACAATTCTGGGTTGTTTTAACTACATATATTTGTTAAATATTCTACCCAAATGCTGGGTCAAATTAACTACAATTCTGGGTTGTTTTAACTACATATATTTGTTATATATTCTACCCAAATGCTGGGTCAAATTAACTACAATTCTGGGTTGTTTTAACTACATATATTTGTTATATATTCTACCCAAATGCTGGGTCAAATTAACTACAATTCTGGGTTGTTTTAACTACATGTTATATACTCCACCCAAATGCTGGGTCAAATTAACTACAATTCTGGGTTGTTTTAACTACATATATTTGTTATATATTCTACCCAAATGCTGGGTCAAATTAACTACAATTCTGGGTTGTTTTAACTACATATATTTGTTATATATTCTACCCAAATGCTGGGTCAAATTAACTACAATTCTGGGTTGTTTTAACTACATGTTATATACTCCACCCAAATGCTGGGTCAAATTAACTACAATTCTGGGTTGTTTTAACTACATATATTTGTTATATAATCTGCTATTAATCTGCTAATCGATTAGTTGTTTGGTCAATTAAATGTCAAAGAATATTGAAAAATCACAAGATGACATCCTCAAATTTCTTGTTTTGTCCACAAGCCAAAGAGACACTCAGTTTATTGTCATAATGGATTCAGAAACCAGAAATATTCACAAGAAGCTACAGTTTAAAAAACTACTCAAATTCATATTCATACAAGTCACTCAATGCAAAAAAAGTTGATAACCAAACAGCATCCGTCTGTCCTTTCGGAGTGTGTGTGTGTGTGTGGGGGGGGGGGGGTTCGGAATGGAGGGTTTTCCCAAATAGCCTTTTCGGAGTAGCAGGGTCTTAAAAAAAATAGGAAACTCCACCATTACGATGAATAGAAGTCTATTTTCGGAACGGCTGGGTTTCGGAAAGTCGGGGTGTGACCAGCCTGTCCAGCAATGACAACGAAGGCCTGGGATGCTTGCTGTCTGTCGTCTCCCAGTGTCAGGACATACAGGTACGGTCTGGATGCCTTGGCCTCATGTAGGTACTCGACCATGTTTCTTCCAGGCTAAAAAAGAAGATCAAGTAAGATGGAGCTGTATTACTTGTGCAGTTTAAAAAAATAAGTAAACTATTGAACTGAATATTTTTTGCCTTTCATTTTGTATCACAGGCTTACTGATCACTAGATAACAATGACTGGGAATGAAGTTGGGTTGATGTAAAAAAGGAAAAAAAAGCTTTGATGTAATTAAAGGGATAGTTCTTTTTTTGCACACTTTTCATGCCAAAATCAATGCAGACAACCAAAAGAATGTAAGCCAACGTGAAGATAACAAGCTTGTTTATGAGTAGTATCACAAAATGTAGAGAAACTAATCCTCCCTCATATGGGGCCAGGACTCGATTAAAAGAAATAATCTAATTAATTAGAGGCTTTGTAATTAATTAATCGAAATTAATCACATTTTAATCGGCTCGCATATAAATATTTGACCTGAGAACGGTGAGAAGCATTTTTTTTCACATGGAATTTAGTATACCATTGAATAATGACTGAAGGTGGTACGACCAACAGACTGGATGTAGATTAGGGTTGGGCGGTATGACGGTATTATACCGTGTGACGGTATAAAATGTCTACCGGTAGAGATTTTGCAATACCGTTTATACCGGAGAAAGAGCAGATGTCTGCGACATCTCTCTGAGTCACTGTAGTTAGACCGCCTCGACACACGGGGGAGCCGGCACTGCAGCAGACTGCTTGGCGTGGTTGCATGAGCACGACGAAGAAGAAACAGCTTTACCGGTTACCGGAGTGATAACAATCATGGCGGAGGCAGAGAGTGAAAGCAGAAGTGGGAGCATAATATAATACATCCATGAGTGGGAGTCACGAGGAAACGGAGGCAGCCCGACCCGCCCAACAAGACGAAAAAGTGAAAAGTGAAAGTAATTCACTACAGCCGTAATTTTTTTCGATCGATCAGCTGTGTTTAGATTATGAGATTCATCCACATTAACGTGAGACTTTTTTATAACCAAATAGAAACTCCTCGTTGTCCCTTTAATACGCATGCGCAGAACGACCGGAATTATTTTTAAAAAGAATAAACGTTTACATGATAGAGGAATTAATTAATTCCGCTTTAAAATAGGAATAAACCATCCACTTAATTCGGAATTAAGTTTAATTCCGAATTAAATTTTCACTCGGAATTAAGTGTTTACATTATCTTTTTAAAGCGGAATTAACTTTAATTCAGAATTAAATGATTTTAATTCGGAATTAAAGCTCTCATGTAAACGGGGCAAGTGACAGGTCTGTAGCTACGTCTTGACCACATGTCAGCTGTTCAGCTGCAGCAGAGGAAACTCCGTTGTTCTCCGCGCCACCGCGACAAGCGTTTTTTTTTTTTTTTTATTAAGCTCCAGTAGCGACCGGCTAAAATACGGGAGGATAGTGTAAACCAGTGTGGATCCGGTGTTTTTATCAAAGCTTGGTCGCCTGCTGACCGGGTCTGTTTGAGCTGCGTTCAGGCTGCATTAATACTCCTCAGGCAGTGATGACTCATTACTCACTGGTCGTCTGTGTTTTAGCGATGGTACAGCCTGAGGCCAGTATACAACCAGGTAACAGTGTTGTATTCTCTTTTCACCTCATCTCTCCCTTGCAGTGATCAGTGTCAGCGGCTTTTTAACTCGTTAAATAATTGTGCTCCAGTATACCAGTACGCCTGAAACTCATCCAATGAGAAACGTTCCACGGTGCAAAAATAAGTGCGATTAAAATGCGTTTTTTTAATGTGTTCATTTTTGTGTAATTAATTAATCTTAAGTAACGCGTTAAAGTCCCGGCCCTAATTTATATATGATGAACTGCATACATGTCAACTGAACAAACTTTACATCACTATAACAAACAATCACTTACTTCACAAGATTATTGGTGGCTGTGTAGTGGAGTTGTACTCTCTCTCATTGCGTTGTATATTTTTACCAAAGCAGAAGACCATCACGGTTGGCAATCTTGTCTTTCATTTCAGACATCTGGGAGAAGGATAAATAAAACAGTCAGTCCCAGTTTACACACACACACACACACACACACACACACACACACACACACACACACACACACACGTCAGGGAGACAGTGTGTCCGACTGCTCGATTAGTTTGAAAATGAACATAAAATAAAATATAAAGCTTACCTGGCAGATACGACAGTCAGTCCCGGTTTCCTCTCACACACACATAACGTTACACATCTGTAAAATGTAAAATGAAAAGAATGTAAGTTATAGAGGGATTATATGTTTACCAACAAGTCAGGATGCGTGCGCAACCTGACTGCAGAAAGAACCGGTTGTCATGGTTACCTCTATGGATCTATGAAGTCAAAGCGGTGTTAGCTAGCGATGTTGTCAGCCTTATCACACTAGAGGGAGTGCTGTTGTACTGTATATCAGCACGGCTGTGATTCGGCCGTAGGCACGAGGCCGCTGTCATTTCATACTAGCTTGCTACTAGCTACTAGCTACTAGCTACAAGCTTTTCCACCGAGCTGCTTCCAGTGCTGGTTCTGGTTCTGGTTCTGGTTCGGAGCCTGATTAGCACCGCAGCAACAGGACCAGCGTGAAGATACAGAGGCCCTGTCCCAATATCCGCACTTCCGCCCTAAGGTCTTCCTTGAAGTGTGCATTTCTGGAAAGCGCACTTAGGGGTGTAAGTGCGCAAGGGACCGATTCAATTAACAGCGGAATTGGGACGCTTCTGACACGTCACGTGTTACGTCATTTCTGTGTTGGTTCATTGTGAGACGATTGTGAGACATGGAGGCTGCAGTGGCGCTGCTCGCTGAGTGCTTGGTGGTGATGCGACATCACCAAGAGCTATTAAGGAGAATTAGGAGTCGCAGGAGAAGAAGATATCTTCACCTCACCCAGCTGTTGATGCTGATGCCTGATCAACAGGTAAATTAACTTTATTGTATCCTACCTTTTAAAGTTAACTGTTAATGTGACCAGCGCTATTTTTAAAAAAAAAATCTGTTAACGTTATAACCTGTTGACACGGAGTTTGGCGAGGATATATTGAGATATTACTCAAATTATTAAGTAATGTGAACTGTAGCTACTGGGTCATAAAAGGGTGTAGTCCTGAGAAAATGAATGATACATTGTTTCATTATTCAACTCATATTTGTTTTCACTGCGGTCCATGTTGCCAGCGCTTTTATTAACGGCTGGATAACGTTAGACACTATATTTTTTTTTAATTATGTTAACGTTATTCCTATTGAAAAAGAGTGTGGGTACGTTATACTGTGATATTATTCAAATTATAAAATGATGATGTGAACTCTACTGGGTGTTTTCCTTTCATGAAATGATTGATTGTGAGGGCCAAACGCAGAGGATGTTGTTATGATGCTGTGTGAAGCCCTTTGAGACAAACAGTATATAGCCTAGCTACTAGCCTTGTCTTGCCTTGCCTAAAACCAAAAATAATTAATTCCTCATTTTACACTGCAAATGATAGATGAGTTGAGCTGCCAGACAAATTATTTTTATTTTATTTATTAATTATTTATTATTATTATGTTTTCCCTTCAAGGTTAAATAAAGTAGCTATATCTTATCTTATCTGTAATATTTTGAGCAATTAAATGAAGAAATACTTGTAATCTGTGTTTTAAAAACTGTTTTTTGTATTTTTAAGGTTGGAAGAATGATCAGATATGCCAGGCTGAATCGCACCATGCCTGTGCTTCAGGTTTACTTTGATGTAGAGAGAGACCTCCGACCTGACTACCGCTTATCCAGAAGATCCATGAGGGGCCTGATGGATGTTCTCCGCAGGGACCAGGACCATGGCTGGGGATATCATTTAGAGGTTCTTATATTTGTGTATTGGATTGCCCACGGACTGTCCTACAGAGTCACCTCCCGAGCTTTCTCTGTGCCAAAGTCCACCGTATGCCGTGTTGTACATAGAATCGCCAGGAAAATCATGGACATTACAGAAAAAGTAATTCATTATCCAAATCATGATGAACTTGAGGAAACTGGCCAGAGATTTGGACGCTTAGCTCGCCATGCTGCATTTGAGAAGGCTGTAGGAGCAATTGACGGATGTCACATACGCATCAAACCACCCAATCATGGCAAGGAAGACTACTTTAACTACAAGCAGTTCTACTCTATACAAATGCAAGCTGTCTGTGACTCCAGTGGACGCTTTCTTAATATCTTTGTTGGTTTCCCCGGTTCGGTTCATGACACCCGTGTACTGAAGAACAGCCCACTGTATGTGAATGCTGAGTACCCCCCACCTGGTTTTGTTCTCCTCGGTGATGGAGGATATCCATGCATACAGTCTCCCATAACAATCATCACACCCTTCAAACACCCACTTCAGGGAAGGGTCGAAGAGCGGTTCAATCACTGTCATTCACGTGCTCGTTCCATTGTGGAAAGAGCATTTGGCATGATGAAAGCACGCTGGAGGGCAACGCTGTTCAAAGCCTTGGAGGTGAAAGTTGGCTTTTGCACAGAGGTGGTCACTGCCTGTGCTTTCTTGCACAATGTGTGTCTGACTCATGGTGATGTACTGGAACCAGAGCCAGCTGATGATGCCCCCCCACCACCACCACTACCACCAGCAGCAGATCCTGGACAGGAGACAAATGGCAACCTGCTGCGGGCGAGGATCGCTGCTCATGTGTCCGCACCCATTCACGTTCAGGAACAACTTCATGAACATGACTACACTAGAACGTAAAAACCATAGCTTAACTATTTATTGCCATGTGTCTATGTAACTATACTGTTAATTTATTTTCTTGTTAACATGCCTTGAAGCTTATGGTTCAGTAAGGAATATTATTTTCTTTCTATGCTAAATGAAAATTGTCTTATTGCTATATTAATTAATGTTTCTATATACTGTTCACTAATTGTACTGTAAATTTATTTTCTTATGAACATGCCTTGAAGCTGATGTTTCAGTAAGGAATTTTTTTTTTCTATGTTAAATGCAAATTGTCTTATTTATATCAATACTGTACACTGATGTCTCTGTTTACTTGCACTGTCAACTGATGAAAAAACTTTTTTTTTACGTGATTCAGTAATGAAAAGAAGAATTCTTAATGCAAAAAAATACTTTATTTACCTAATACATATCACAAAAAAAAGAAAAAAATCACTTGTCTGTCATGTTTTTCACCAACTGTCCAAAGAGATCCAGCATCCTATCCATCTGTTGCTGTGACCTCTCCACCCACACACTTTCTCTCTCAGCCTCGTCCCGCTGTCTACTCTCTTGTCTCTCACAGTAGTCTTTCATAAAATCAAATGAGTCTTGACTCCTCTTCCTCTTTTTCATTCCGACTCCAGCTGCAGATTCTGTCTGTTCAGGGGCCTGCATGTCAGAGGTCTCTGCTGAGTCGGTTTCCTCTGCCTCTGTGAAGGACCCAGCTTCCTCCACAACCTCACGTGAAGGTGACTGGGGCCTCCTTACATTATGTGGCCCAGATGAGAAAAGACTGACCGGCCTTACGGACGGCCTCTGCCCAATGGCCTCATGCATAGCTGCATAAAAAATCCAGTTTGCTGCCGTTACCTCTCCCTCATCTGTCCCTGACCCTGTTTTGGGGAGTGTTAAGTCCTATGTAGCATTAGGGGAAATTAAAAAGAAAGAAAGAAAGAAAAAATGTCATTTACATTCCTGACGTCTAGTGTTATCACTCATACTAATCAAACATTACAAAAGAGATTACCTTGTACTTTTTCTTAAGGTTTTCCCACTTTTTTTTGCACTGCTGTGGGGACAGCTTTCCCTCCAGCCCCATGATTTTGATAATTTCACTGGAAAACACAGTTTCCTCCATTAAATAATTGTACTGTTACATCAGGCCTGCATACTTTTTTGCTCATGTATGGTCATATGATAACTTACTCATATCCCTGGGTAGAGGCGTTTCTGTGCCCTGTGAAGAGCCTGTCATTCTCTGCCCTGAACTTTATAAAGTTAAAGGTCATCTCGTCGGTCCCTATGTGAAAATAAAAGCAAAACAGTTAATTTTGTCGTGTGTTATGCCGTGTAAGCATGCCACAGCTTCACATGATTCATCTCTCTCTCTCTCTCTCTCTTCTGATAAGCTTTGTTTGCACTTAACCTCCCCCTGCATCTAGTCCCCCTTCGTGAGTGAGATAATGCATAATATGTGACGGATTGACGGGAAAAAAGGCATCTTCCTTTAGATCTATTTGATGTTTTTATTCCATTTTCCATTTCTAACGGACAGAGCCTCCTTAACGTGTTTAACGTTAAACACAACGGACAAACTTCCGATCGTAAAAAATAATCAATAATCACTTTGTTAAAAGTCTACGGCACAAGCCACAAGACATAAGACATCAGCGGTCCTAAAAGCTGACAGGACATGATGGATTAAGAGGAAATAACAGCGGAGGTGGAAAAAAAACGCAACATTTTATGATACAATACATCCGTTTTACAAAACAATAACAGAGAAAAGGCTGACAAAACCCGGTTCTGTATTGAATACCAGTTTACACTTGAGGAAATACGTTTTACATATATTTATAGATGCCAATTCTGATCAAAAACACTTTATACTTACACTTTACAAGCATTTTCTTTTCCATCGCTCCGCTACTCTCGGCTTCAGATCTCACCGGCTTCAGATCTCCAAGGCAACAGACGCTTTGCCGTTCGAAACGTCACGACACGATATGAATTATGGGAAACTGCCTTCAGCGAAGTGCGGTCTGATGGCCACTTCAGGGAGGGGTGCATGAAGGGCGCAATACGGCACCCTTGATGAACCACATTAGAGAATTGGGACACCCTACGGTCTTCCACCCTCAGCGTGAACGCGCATTTGAGGGGCACAAGGGCGGAAGTGCGGATATTGGGACAGGGCCAGAGACGTTATCGATACCGTATTACATTTGTTTATCTGCTATGTAATCAATATAAACACAGTTGAAGCTAAGTAGCTGAGCTACGTGGCTAACAACAGCTAAAGCTAATATCAAAACACGTCGCCGTCAAAACGTAGTTGCCCTGCGGCGATTTTTTTCCAGTCGGGTTTAGTAGATATTTATCTCCAATTAGACGGACCAGGTCAGGTCCAGGTTTTAATGTTCAGGTTTCTAATTGTAGTAGCAGCAGAGAGATGGAGCAGCTCCTGTATGGGGAGCCTGGCTCTGACTTAGCTCCTGTCCAGCTGAACAGCAGAGTGATAATGCCTGTAAAAAGTCGCAGTGCTGTTATACTGTATATCAGCTGCGGCAACGGCAACTCAGGCACGGACACTCACAGCACGGCGTCGGTCATCGGTAAAAACAACACTGTGCGTCCCTACGTTACGTTACCTACAGCTATTTAACAGACAATCATGTTCAGGAAAACACTCACGATTACAAAACTACTGAGGTGCTGCCTGGTCAGAGACGAGGGAAGAGGACGGACATGTCTAAAATCTGGAACAACTGCATAACGTAACTATAACGTTACGTGCATGGTTGAGTATGTACCGGTAATTTAAAACAATATGGGTTAACGTTAATTAATCTCAGCTTTCCATTAGTATGTGACCTCGTCTTCAGCCACTGTCGTAGTAAACATTTCACAACTCATTCGCTGCAGTTCTACAGCTGTTCCTGTGGGCATATTTAGCTTTATCAACATTCAAAACAACGTGTCTAGCACGTTATATTGCTCGAAATTAACACTTCGCTCCGGGACATAATGTAGCTACGCCTCACATGTGTGTGCTTGTCTTTTACCTCAAGGAGATTAAAGTAGTGTCTGTACTTCCACTTTGAAACGCCAACTTTTCCTCCGAACTCGGCAGCTTCCCTCTGCTACTCTGTGTGCGTGAGGCTAAACTGCGTGCGTGTGTGGTTTGTGTACAAACTGAACACTGCCTCTGATTGGCTTAGCATGAAACCTTACTCTGCCTCAACCAATCATCATCACTTATGCGGTTGTCTCGTCTACGGTGTACATTTTAGGACATCCTCAGGTGTCAGGCTTCAGCCTCAGATTTTAGATGAAAAGGCATGAGGTCTTAGGAAAACCACTGTCAGGTGTCCACTAAACAGCCTCAGAAGAAAGTCGTCAGACCAAAAAGCGTCAGAAAAAAAGGCGTCAGACCAAAAGGTGTCAGAAAAAAGGCGTCAGACCAAAAGGTGTCAGGAAAAAGGCGTCAGGAAAAAGACGTCAGAAAAAAGGTGTCAGAAAAAAGGCATCAGAAAAAAGATGTCAGAAAAAAGATGTCAGAAAAAAGGTGTCAGAAAAAAGATGTCAGAAAAAAGATGTCAGAAAAAAGGTGTCAGAAAAAAGGCGTCAGAAAAAAGATGTTCAGAAAAAAAGACGTCACACCAAAAGGCATCACAAAAAAGGCGTCAGAACAAAAGACGTCAGAAAAAAGGCGTCAGAAAAAATACGTCAGAAAAAAGGTGTCAGAAAAAAAGACGTCAGAAAAAAGGTGTCAGAAAAAAGGCGTCAGACCAAAAGGTGTCAGGAAAAAGGCGTCAGGAAAAAGACGTCAGACCAAAAGGCGTCACAAAAAAGGCGTCAGAACAAAAGACGTCAGAAAAAAGGCGTCAGAAAAAAGACGTCAGAAAAAAGGTGTCAGAAAAAAGGCATCAGAAAAAAGATGTCAGAAAAAAGGTGTCAGAAAAAAGGCGTCAGAAAAAAAGACGTCAGAAAAAAGGTGTCAGAAAAAAGGTGTCAGAAAAAAAGACGTCAGAAAAAAGACGTCAGAAAAAAGGCGTCAGACCAAAAGGCGTCAGAAAAAAGATGTCAGAAAAAAGATGTCAGAAAAAAGATGTTCAGAAAAAAGGTGTCAGAAAAAAAGACGTCAGAAAAAAGGTGTCAGAAAAAAGGTGTCAGAAAAAAGACGTCAGAAAAAAGGCGTCAGACCAAAAGGCGTCAGAAAAAAGACGTCAGAAAGAAGGCGTCAGAACAAAAGACGTCAGAAAAAAGGCGTCAGAAAAAAGACGTCAGAAAAAAGGTGTCAGAAAAAAGACATCAGAAAAAAAGGCGTCAGAAAAAAGATGTTCAGAAAAAAGGTGTCAGAAAAAAAGACATCAGAAAGAAGGCGTCAGAAAAAAGGTGTCAGAAAAAGACATCAGAAAAAAGGTGTCAGAAAAAAGACGTCAGAAAAAAGGCATCAGACCAAAAGGTGTCAGAAAAAAAGGTGTCGGAAAAAAAGACATCAGATTAAAAACTGACTATTTTTATTTCTTCAAACTTTGATTTAACAGTCTGCAGACCATACTTTTTTTTTTGCTGCTGTAAAATTAAAAACATCATGTTTTTAAATGTGACATGATAATTAGCACATACTAATTTCTTGTTATGTGTTATGTAATTGCTCATCAAAGCTTTCTGCATGAATGTATTTATCCACATACAATCATTGAAAATTAAATTGTTGAATATTTAAATAGGCTATAACTTTATTTATAGGTTAAAATGGCGTAAATTCACGTCACATAACAAAACATGATGTTTTTCATCCTAGAGCAGTAGAAACAACAACAATAGCAATAAAAGTAAACCGTCAACACTTATGTCAGGCCGACATATCCGCGCTGTTCTGGCAGAAGCGCTGCACAAAGGAAAATCGCGCGCAAGCTGGAGCCCTCCCATTCACACCAGATGCGCATTTCTCCATACCGGTCAACCAGCGCCTCCGCCTGTGTGTAGGCTGTGTGGGTCTGTGGCTGCGTGTGTAGTGTATGTGTGGGTCGACTGTGGCTGTGTGTGTAGGCAAAACGCAAACACACGGCTATTGTATTTGTCAATCGCAGTATTTTATTTTGAAAATTGCTTTAATCTTGAAAATTAACCGAATTCTCTTGTGTTTCTTTGGGTAACTTCCTGCCCAGATTGATGCGATCGTTCGCGACTCACACACAAAATAGACCAAAAACGATCGCTGCAGGGTGCGAGCCGGCTGCGGAGGTGCGCGCCGCGGTGCATCTGGTGTGAACAACACAATCGGTTAACAAGGGCGCCGGTAGGAAACAGACTCCGTTCCGCGTCTATTCATGGCACTTCCGCGTCCGGTGTGAACCTGGCGTTACATATCGGAGACGCGTGTTCCTTTCGGGTGCAGTCTCTTTTCTGCACGACAGCTCGTTACCGGTGTCGTGTTTCAATGACGTCATTAAATACAGCGATAGATAAATAATTTACTAGTCTGCTCCCCCCTCCAAAAAAAAAAAGCCCCAACTGAATCAAAGTTTGAAGAACACCTTTTGGTCTGACATATTTTTTTCTGACACCTTTTTTCTGACGTCTTTTTTCTGACACCTTTTTTCTGACGCCTTTTTTCTGATGCCTTTTGGTCTGACGCCTTTTTTCTGACGTCTTTTTTTCTGACGCCTTTTTTCTGACGTCTTTTGTTCTGACGCCTTTTTTTTGACACCTCTTTTCTGACGTCTTTTTTCTGACAAAGACAGCTTTTTTTCTGACGCCTTTTTTCTGACGTCTTTTTTTCTGACGCCTTTTTTCTGACGCCTTTTGGTATGACGACTTTTTTCTGATGCCTTTTGGTCTGACGACTTTTTTCTGAGGCTGTTTAGTGGACACCTGACAGAGGTTTTCCTAAGACCTTATGCCTTTTCATCTAAAGTCTGAGGCTGAAGCCTGACACCTGAGGATGTCCTAAAATGTACACCGTACTCGTCCCTCCCTCCTCCCCCCTCCCCTCACCAAAGGAGAGAGAAGAGAGAGAGAGAAAAAAAACAGTCTTGCAGCTTCTGTGGCTGAGATGAGCCAAGTCGGAGGACAACGGCTTCACTGAGTAGTTTGTAACGCGCCTCATTTCATTGTCGGTAACGGTAACGGCGTTGTAACGATGGAAATAGTAATTAGTTAGATTCCTTGTTACTGAAAAAAAATAACGCTGTTTATTTTAACGGCTGCATAGAAGAACAGGACAGCTGCAGCCATGAACCGTGACCGCTCTGTCACCCCTCGTTATCGCGCGTGAGACATTGTTCTCGCGAGACCTCGTTTCGCGCCGTTAGTTGTAACCGTTAGTTGTAGGCTAACGTTAGGCTAAGCCTTTAGCAGGCCTTAATAACCCAGTAACAGAAAACCAGCTAACTCAAAATAAACATGACCACTCGTTCATGTACATTTTCATCTAAATTCATTAATTAATTCGGTAAATGGCCGAGACCGAACAGAAAAGCTGTATCTGCGTGTGCTATGGTAACGGCTAAATGGCTAACTAATGTTACATTGTTAGCCAAACCAACCAACTCGCCCTGACTGTAAAGATATGCGATTACTTTAACAATTAACGCAACACAGGCAATGTGAATTAGATATAATGTCCACAAACCTTTTATTATTGCCTCGCCAGAAGTATTCAGTCAGACGTTCGCTGGGTGCACAGAGCCTGGTGTGTGTGAAGCATGGTGTGAAGGAGCAAACTTCGGTCGAAGTGAATGTCATGAGTTCGAAGCACAAACAACCCAGCTGCTGAGTCAACCGATATGAGTTCGAAGCACAATTAACCCAGCTGCTGGGTCAACCAATGTATGTTGGGTTGATGGATTTTTGACTCAGCACATGAGTTGCACAAAAATAACCCAAATCCCCAATAAATAACCCATAATGGGTAGAACATTTCATAACTCAGCGGTTGAGTAGATTAAATAACCCAGCAGTTTTTAGTGTGTAGTCTCCTCCATCCTGCTGAGCTGCTGCAGCTCTGTGACCCAACCTCTCACTCATACAGAAGATTTATCCCTTCTCTCAGTGTCAGCCATTTGTTATTCTTTCTCTCTATCATAATGAAGTCCCACCTCTCTGTACAACAGAAGTACAGAGTACACAATTAGAAGGCATTGGCGACTCACGACAAACTTTCTAATCTTCAGCCCCCACTTGTCAACTTTCAATCAATAGAGAAAAAAAAATCTGTGTTCACTGTATCAGATATCCACAGTGGCCCTGAGAGGTTAACAAGTGAGAAAACACATGGAAACAGATGAAACACAAGCAAATTCAGAAATAAGCTCCAAGTAGTACAGACAACAGTGGAAGTGACACACCTGGAGGGAATTCACTGGTCCAATGCTATGACCGAAGTCATGGTGCATTGCTGTTCATTACCCAAATAAACAAATAAAGTAAAGTAAAGCATGTATTGTGTTGAATATATTTGCAGTGAGTCTTTGTGTTTAGTTGTCTGTCTTCATTCATCTGCTTGTTGTCGTTAGGTTTAGGGTTAGGCATGGCAGATCCTGTTGAATGTGCCTGGAGAACCACCACAGAAAGGCAAAGAGATAGATCAGGGGTTCCCAACCACTGGGGCACCGAATCGTTTAAGTGCTTGGCGTGAGCCCGAACTGAACGGTGCATAGTCTGACCATCCACCTGATCATGATTCAGTTCACAGAATATACTCATATGTTCATGGGCACAGATGTTTGCAAGCGACAAAATGACACATTCGCGAACAGCACAACACTACTTTCAGTACTATGTTCAGTAAATTACATGTTTGCGAATGTATCATGTAATTTACGAAGGTCTCATGTGTTGCAGTTCATTCAGTAAATGTACGACACAAATGCCTGTGTAGGGCCCAACACTACATTAAGTGGTATGTTCAGTGAACGTGAGCCCTCATCCATGGGTGACAGTATGTTTAGTACGGACTAGGGATGGCGACATTCACCGATTCATATCGGTGGTCCGATCCACCCTTTTGCGATGCGACTGAACCGGTATATTTAGGGTGCACTGGATATAATTTATGGGTGAATTTGCGATGCATCTCTTCTAGCCTGTCTGCAAAGGTAAATTCCACCGTTAAATCGAATATTTCATGTTCTGAGGCAACCTGAATGCACCATCGTTTCCTCGGGCACGAACGGACGGAAGCCGGGAGGTGCTCGTAGCAGTTTGTAAACAAAACATTCAAACTGGGCCCCTCTACTCTGGCTCAACTGCGCAGCCTCCCAGTGAAGCACTGGAGCGGTGGGTCGATACTCGGACGTCACGGACAATGGGAGCATCCAGTGTTATGCTGTAACGAGTAGGAGGGCCGGTGTGATGAGCTGGAAAGCGGGTGTTAGCCGCAGTTGCTAGCCCCCACTGGGGTCATCCCTATGTTCCCACAGCCCTATGTTCCCTCAGCCCTATGTTCCCTCATTTCTAACTTTTGTTGTCACTGAAAATTAGGCCCTATTCCCACAGCCCTTTGGTCCCACCATTGGTTGGGTTTAGGCAATGAAGAAAGGAGTTGGTTAAGTTTAGTAAAAAGACCAGGTAGAGGCTAGACAGGCCAGATAGAGTCCAGAAAGGTAAAGAGAGTCCAGAGGGAACATAGGGCTGAGGGAACATAGGGCTGAGGGAACATAGGCACGCTCCCGCCGCCACTGCTAGCAGAAGTTAGCGGTGGCGGCTAGCATCTTCTGCTAGCATTGGGGACAGCTAGTGGGGCTAGCAGCCCTCCTACTCTGCTGCATGGAGCTTAACCTGAGCTCCATCACTGGCTGGGGAGAAAACACAACTTTTCACCCAGACGCATCCTTGTGCACAACAAAACATTTGTGACTTGTCTCTTTTACGTTGGTTTCTGAAGCACTTTGTAAACTTGTGTTTTTAAAGGTGCCATGTAAATAAAGATATTATTATTATTAACACAAAGCAAAAGACCAAAATACAGGCAGGTCATTGTTGAACTGGTCATTACTAGCGGCGTGGGTAACGGGTGTTTTTATCGACGGGCAGGGCAGGTCTGGATTAGATTTACAGATGATCACGTCAATGGGGAAACTGCATGACACGCCAGGCGCTGCTTTGCTGCACAGGCGTCAAAGCACGCTCATGTGACACATTAAGTTGATAGTTGTGCATAATTTTTGAGACGTATTGATCGCCATAGTACGTGTGTGTGTGTGTGTGTGTGTGTGTGTGTGTGTGTGTGTGTGTGTGTGTGTGTGTGTGTGTGTGTGTGTGTGTGTGTGTGTGTCGACCATCGATGATAGGGGTAGTTGTAACTGACCGGACCTGATGTACAGCCCTACTGACGTGAAACTTGGTGGAATACCAAGCCATCTGCGGAGGTGTTTGTTCACTCTCCTCTCGATTCCTTCCACTGTTGTCATCGCCACTTCATAAATTGTCAGTAGCCACAGGAATCTTAGTAGCAGTCCATGCTGGAAGAGCCAGGCCTTGAACTTGCCTGGTAGGCCTGAGCTCTCGATCTTCCTTAGCCAATCCTCAGCCTGCTTCTCTGTCATGGAGACACTGCTTCTGTCATTGAGGGATGAATCGTACCATTTGCCAAAACACTTGATTGGACTTTCCTCAATCATTGGTATAGCCTCCCCTTGGACTTGTAGCTGAAACTTGCCTGTTACTTTGCCATTCCTGATCACCATGCTTCTTGACTTCTTCGGTTTGAACGTCATTCGAACCCATGTTGCCATGTCATCGAGTGCTTTCAGAATCCACCTTGCTTGTCCATGGGTTGAGGTTGTTAAGGTGAGGTCATCCATAAAGCCTCTTATTGGAGGTTGACGGATGCCAGACTCCATTTTTGGCCCTCTGGATTCCTTCCCTGCAGCTGTTATGAGCAGGTTCATTCCCATTACAAACAAGATGGGGGAGATTGTACAGCCCGTGATGATTCCCTTTTCCAGAACCTGTGTAACGGGTGTGAGTTGTAAATTAAGAATAAAGAATGAGAATAAAAACTGAATGAATGTAGTCTCTTCTGGGAAGCCACTGGCCACAAACAAGCACGAGCAGTAGTTACAATGGAGGATATTTATTAAAACAGGGCTATATTAGAAGCAGGCTGAGGCTATAATAAAAACACAATAAAAGGAGTCCATGGAGTATCGATGACGAGAGGGAGCAGGTGGTAGCAGAGCGCAGTCCAGTTACGGTTCAACTCCAAACTCGTGTCCTCTCTCCTTCAGGTGCGTGGGTCCAGTCCCGGCGCCACCTCCAACTATCATGTAGTACAGAGAATAACCAGTCAATACTCTGGGTTTAAACCGGAGAAACCCCTTTGAAAATAATAAACTAAATCAACGTGCAACCATAAATAAATAAATCAAAGTCAAACCAAAACAATGGCTACATGCAAAGTAAAGTCCAAAACAAACAATAATAAACAAAATCAAGGGGTTTCTCTGTCATCCCGTCTGTACAACAAGCGATGATGAGGGGAGTGAAATAAAAGCGGTACTTAGCTCGGAGGAGGGGCAAAGCTCACTTCTACCCCTCCACGTTTCCCGCGATGCGTCTCCCCTGTATCCTGCAGCCGACCAGCACTGTCTGTGGCTCGCTCCGCCGCTGCGTTCTCTCTCGTCCAGCCGTAGGCTGGATACCGCTCTCTTTCCGTCGTCCTGCTCCGTGAGTCGCACCACGCTCTTTGTCTGCTCCTGTCCCATCTCGTCTCTGCTGTGTTCTTCCCGTCGCTCCCCTTTCACCTGTCCAGACCCCGCCTCCTCTGTTCCTCCGCCAACCGCACACCTGCAGTCTTCCGGATCTCTTCCGGGGCAGTCCTGAATGGCGCCAAAAGCCTGTGGAGACAGATTAACAAACAGCGCCCCCCACTGGTCCCACACATGGGCATAGTCACCCTGTGACACCTGCCACTGGGTTATGAAATGGGCGGTCTGGAACCGTAGCTTGAATCCTCCGAAGTAGTTGGTGATCATTCTCCTGATGTGGTGAGGGATATGGTAGTGTTCAATAGCTACGTCGATAAGGTCATGAGGGATTGATCCATATGCGTTGGCCAAGTCGAGCCAGACAACTGTTAAGTTTCCCTTCGTCTCCTTGGCCTCCCGGATCAGCTGACTGAGGATGCCTGTGTGTTCCAGACACCCCGAGAAGCCTGGGATACCGCCTTTCTGGACTGATGTATCGACGTACTTGTTCTTCACCATGTAAGCGGTCAGCCTCCTTGCCAGGACAGAGAAGAATATCTTGCATTCAACGTTCAGGAGAGAAATGGTCCGGAACTGGCTGATTTCCGACGAGTCCACTTCCTTAGGTACAAAGCACCCTTCTGCTCTCTTCCAGGATGATGGAATTATGCCTTTCGCCGATATCTTCCACAGTTTCCATAACCTGCGGAGAAGCATCGGACATCTTTTATATACCTTATGGGGTATAGAACTTGTTCCTGGGGCAGATGATGACCGGGCTTTCTGTACAAGGTCCTGGACTTCTCTCCACGTTGGCTCTCTGATGTCAAGCTCGTCCTCAGGAGCTATGCTTCCTCCAATCCTTGGGTGTACAACCAAGGCTTGGTCCCTAAGCGTATCACTGTGGCTCTCTTTTAGGTGCTCTTCCACAGCTGCTTTGGGGCTAGTCAGTCTCCCAGATCGCCCAACAGGGTTTTGGTGAACCTGTATGGGTCCTTGATGAACTGAGCTCGCTTGGCCTCCTTCTCCTTTCTCAGCCTCAGAGACCTTTCAGCTTTTCTCAGTCTGCGCAGCTGTCCTCGCAGTTCCGTGGTAAACTCTTTTATGCCCTCCTTTTCTTCTGGACTAGCTTGCTTGTACCGTTTGGTGAGAGTCTTGATTTCCCTTCTCAACTGCATTATTTCTCTTGCTCTCCTGTTAGGTCGTATACCGGGAGTTCCGCTGTGGTGTCTCTTCTCCTCTATGCCAACGCTTTCTCTGACCATGGTGAGGATGAATGTTGTCATACTGTCGATTTTCCTTTCCACTGTTCCTGCCAATGTGGACTCTAGAACTCTGTCGAGGTCCTGGTCTAGGTTGTTCCATGCTGCGTTGTCATTTGCTGGGGGCCATTTCACCCTCTCTCTCATAGGTTGGGTCCCTGGGGTAGTGTTAGGAGAGTCCCTCCTTTGACTTTGGGGTGGAACAGATGCTGAGAGGTCTCCAGTACTGGGGTGCTTCCTGACTGGAGTCCTCCTGCATCTCACTAAGTGTCTCCACTATGCACTGCATCTGTTTCTCCCCTCTTCCACAGGTGGTTCTGGATTGATGTATCTTAAGTCCCTTTGCGTTTTTGCAGATCTTCCCGCAATGGCACTTTGCCTCTAGCACTTCCCCCGTTAGTGTGGTTTGGGTGAGCCGTCTCGTAATCCGTGTCCTTGCCATATCCGTTACCGTTGTGTCCATCCCATTGAGTCTCTCACCCCCCCCCCCCCCCTCTCGGGAGACTCTGGGGGTATTGTTCATTGTTCTGTACCAATATGTTGAACAGAGTTGTGTCAGTGACAAAGAAAATTGAAACATGTAATAATATGCTGTATAGGCTAATATGCTGTAATTACCTTTAATTACAAGCTGACAGCATCCGGTGTCAGACAAATCAATTCCTCAAATACCACTTATCATGAAGGAGATAACACTAATAATAACAATGTGCATCTTATAGAGTGTTTCATTAAAACCCTGTCACACAATGTACATACGGAGTCCAGCCCTGATAAAAACATGTTGACCATCATGTCACCAAAATGAATGATTACTAAGAGTTTTATTGGTCCAGAATTCAAAGTCTGTGTCATATGTATCTTTAATGTCTAAATATAAACTATTTTGCTTCTGTGCGATTTATAACTGGTTGAACACGTATAAAACATCCTATTGTTCAGTTCACAATAAGAGACATGTGGTGTGGAATGTATAAGAGTTTTAGCTTTAGGGAAAGACTCCGGCACATGCGAAGCTCAGGTGTGTCCGACCTGTCACACACTGATCTGCTTTATGCAATGTCACGCACAAGCATCACTGAAGCTCAAAGTGCACAAACATGCAAACACACAAAGCAACAGGTGTTTTCTGCACACCAAGAGAGAGCCTGTAGGCCCACAGAAATCACAGACAACAAGCCGGCATCTCTTACAGCCACCACCAGGCAGCTCTTATGATATCATATCATTTGGGTTGTGTACAAAACAGCGGCACAACATATTCCTAATATTAACATTTATTTGTTATTCACATAGCACATTTCTTAGCAAAGTTACAAGGCGCTTGAACAGATTAAGATCAAATAAATACATTGGAAAAGAGAATGACAACAAAAGCAATGAAATAGTAAAATCCATTGACCCACAGTGTTTAGAAACAATAAGATAGAGAATGAATTAGACTTAGGCATTTTTAAAAGTCAGTTTAAATGGGAGTATATGGTGGTCCTACAGTTACTTAGGTTTATTTTCATTGGGGTTGCTGTTTATGTGACATTATGTATCGGGCGATATGTTTATGTACAGTAGGTACAGCGCATACAAAGAAGTAGAGGCAGGTAGATGAATAGATAATTACTGGCATCATGGATGTCATTATAGTGGAAGACTTGCAACTGTATGGAACAATGTAAGGTATTTTATTTTAGTGTGTCTAGATCGTGTCAGTGACTCCTCTCTCTCTCTCGCTATGGAATGCCGGAGACACAGGAGTCGGGCTGAAAGATCTTAAATTTGACAATTCACAACAACACTTGAATTCAGCCTTTGCTAATGCTCAAAGGTTTTATTGCTATGACATTTTGTGCTTAATATTATTATTTTTAGACAGAGAGATCATTTAAAATTGTCCCATTGCATTTGTTCAGAGAGCGCTGAGCAGAAGAGGCTGTGATGACCCATGTGTCGGAGAGAGAGAGAGAATCCTGAATCCATACAGGCTGCACACTCTTAAAAATAAAATAAAATAAAATAAAGGTTTTTAACTAGTTATTGTTTAAGTCAAAAAGCCACTTATATCTCCTTATTAATAGACAGCATATAAAATGCAACAAATGCTATGGAACAGAACATAATGTACGCACATAGGTATGTATTAATATTTCTGTTACAGCTAACTTCTCCTGTGGACACTCACAGTTGGAAGCTGCTGTATAAGAGACATGTGCAGATGATTTTTGAATTTGTAAATCTGGTGACATCAACAGGTTTCAGTCCTTTCTGACAGAAAAGTGCTATTTCATTTTATGTGTCCAGATCATGTCAGCAACTCCTCTCTACAGTATGCTGGTGTCACAGGAGTCGGGATGAACGATCTTAAATGTGACAATGAGCTTGACAGATTTCATAAACCAGGGGTAACAAAAAGCGTAGATCACCGGGTTCAAACAGGAGTTGAAGTAGAAGAGCCATGACTCTAAGCCGGGGACGGTGGTGACGGTGTTGGGGCCTGCGAGAGAGGAGCAGTAATATGGGCAGAGGCAGGTCAGAAACACCACGACAACAACACCCAGAGTCCTCGCTGCTTTCATCTCAGATTTCTTCGCAAACAAAGTCTCTGAACGTTCAAGCGCTGAGATGTGAGAGCGCATGGCACGAGCCTGAGTCACAGCCACCACAAATATCCTCATGTACAGAACTATGATGACAGTGACAGGACCGACAAAGGTCAGAATAACATCAACAACTCCTGCAATAAAGCTAATGACAATCACACACTCTCCGATGCAGGAGTTATACCTGCCCGGCTGTGTGAAGTTCTCCTTCATCACCAAACTGTTGTACAGCAGAGAGCAGAGCCAACACAGACACGTACAGACTGAGACTCCTCTCACTGTCACTTTGTTGGGATAATGCAAAGGGTCACAAATGGCCACGTAGCGGTCGACAGATATCAACACCATGGTTCCTACAGAGGCCGAGGTGATGATGTAATCTAAAACACCGTACAGGGTGCACATGCGGTTGCCGAGGAACCAGCAGCCGTCTGAGAGGAGGATCTGAAAGGACATGAGGAGGCCCACGAAGAAATCTGACACAGCCAGAGAGAGGAGGAGGAGGTTGGTGGGAGTGTGGAGCTGCCTGCATTGAAAGAGGAGCATCATGGGTATTACTGTCTCTACATTATCACATATAACACATATGATCCACATGTAGCAGAAATCAGTACATCCAGCAGAAAACACACCAAACGTTTTTACACTATTACACTTAATGAAACAACAGTTTGTGTCTACTTGGAGATTTGCATGGTTAAAAATTACTTCTTCCTTACACTCTCTTTAATTTATAAATAATGTCAAGCTGGGAGTTGAAATGAACAACTTAATTAGCAACTTTCACTGTAAAACAATTTAAATCTTTGTATTGTGTAACTTCAATGAAATAACTTGAACCCTGAACTATGATTATAAGAATTGATCAGCATAAGCAAATATCTGTGCCTGAAGTGGGAGATGGAGATGATGACCAGCAGGTTGAGAGCTGCAGTGAGCAGAGCGATGGACGACAGCACAGTGTAAACCAGCACGGTCTCAGTGTTGGAGCGCCTCTGCTTCCTACAGGAGTAGTTGAGGAGTTGTGGAAAGCAGAGCTTAGTCTCCTCCATCCTGCTGAGCTGCTGCAGCTCTGTGACCCAACCTCTCACTCATACAGAAGATTTATCTCTTCTCTCAGTGTCAGCCATTTATTATTCTTTCTCTCTATCATATTGAAGTCCCACCTCTCTGTATAACAGAAGTACAGAGTACATAATTAGAAGGCATTAGCAACTCACGACAAACTTTCTCATCTTCAGCCCCCTCTTGTCAACTTTCAATCAATAGAGATATCAGATATCCACAGTGGCCCTGAGAGGTCAACAAGTGAGAAAACACATGGAAACAGATGAAACACAAGCAAATTCAGAAATAAGCTCCAAGTAGTACAGACAACAGTGGAAGTGGCACACCTGGGGAATTCATTGGTCCGATGTTCTGAACTTCAGAAGTCATGGTGCATTGCTGTGTATGTTTGTGTTGAATATATTTGCAGTGAGTCTTTGTGTTTAGTTGTCTGTCTACGTTCTTCTGCTTGTTGTCGTTAGGGTTAGGGTTAGGCATGGCAGATCCTGTTGAATGTGCCTGGAGAACCAGCACAGAAAGGCAAAGAGATAGATCAGGGGTTCCCAACCACTGGGGCACCGAATCGTTTAAGTGCTTGGCGTGAGCCCGACCTGAACGGTGCATAGTCTGACCATCCACCTGATCATGATTCAGTTCACAGAATATACTCATATGTTCATGGGCACAGATGTTTGCAAGCGACAAAATGACTCGTTCGCGAACAGCACAACACTACTTTCAGTACTATGTTCAGTAAACCACATGTTCACGAATGTATCATGTAATTTACGAAGGTCTCATGTGTTGCAGTTCATTCAGTAAATGTACGACACAGATGCCTGTGTAGGACACAACACTACATTAAGTGGTATGAACGTGAGCCCTCATCCATGAGTGACAGTATGTTTAGTACGGACTAGGGATGGCGACATTCACCGATTCATATCGGTGGTCCAATACAACCGTTTGCGATGCGACAGCACCGGTATATTTAGGGTGCACTGGATATAATTTAAGGGTGAATTTGCGATGCATCTCTTCTAGCCTGTCTGCAGAGGTAAATTCCACCGTTAAATCGAATATTTCATGTTCTGAGGCAACCTGAATGCACCATCGCTTCCTCGGGCACGAACGGATGGAAGCCGGGAGGTGCTCGTTGCAGTTTGTAAACAAAACATTCAAACTGGGCCCCTCTACTCTGGCTCAACTGCGCAGCCTCCCAGTGAAGCGCTGGAGCGGTGGGTCGATACTCGGACGTCATGGACAACAGGAGCATCCAGTGTTAAGCTGTAACGAGTAGGAGGGCCATTGTGATGAGCTGGAAAGCGGGTGTTAGTGGCAGATGCTAGCCGCCACCGCTAGCAGAAGTTAGCGGTGGCGGCTAGCATCTTCTGCTAGCATCGGGGACAGCTAGTGAGGCTAGCAGCCCTCCTACTCTGCTGCATGGAGCTTCACCTGAGCTCCATCACTGGCTGGGGAGAAAACACAACTTTTCACCCAGACGCGTCCTTGTGCACAACAAAACATTTGTGACTTGTCTCTTTTATGTTGGTTTCTGAAGCACTTTGTAAACTTGTGGTTTTAAAGGTGCCATGTAAATAAAGATATTATTATTATTATTAACACAAAGCAAAAGACCAAAATACAGGCAGGTCATTGTTGAACTGGTCATTACTAGTGGCGTGGGTAACGGGTGTCTTTTTCAACGGGCAGGGTGGGTCTGAATTAGATTTACAGATGATCACGGGTTGCAACTGTCTTTACTGATGGGTGGGGCTGACACGGGTTTCCAACATTTGACCCATGGAGGACTCTGCTATGCAGACTTACCACCACACAGGACTAGAAGCCCATACGTGATGATTAAGCTGGATTTCATTTGTATATGTCTAGCATTTATTTATGAGCAAAAACCTCCAGACTGGTTTGTTCCATAAAAACCAACCAAATATAAAATACATCCCTCAAACTGATACAGAGAGTAAAGCAGAATAGTGGTATTGAGGTAAGAAAACTGATGTGCGCTAGCCGACATGAGTCATCAAGCGTGAACATGCGTGTGAACGGGGCACCATTAAGTCAATGGGGAAACTGCATGACACGCCAGGTTTGCACGCCACGCCTGTGCTTTGCTGCACAGGCGTCAAAGCACGCTCATGTGACACATTAAGTTGATAGTTGTGCATGATCTTTGAGACGTATTGACCGCCATAGTACGTGTGTGTGTGTGTGTGTGGGGGGGGGGTATAAATCCCCCTCCGTGTTGGAGAGCTTCAGACGGCTGCAGACAGAGCTCAGCAGCTTATTTGCTCCTCTTTCTGATGATGATGATGAAAACCCCAGAAGAAGCTGAGCTCTGCTTTCCACAACTCCTCAACTCCTCCTGCAGAAGAATCATGCGACCTCACTCTGTGTCTGTGCTCACTTATGTCATACTGTCGTCCATCACTCTGCTCACTGTGACCCTCAACCTGCTGGTCATCGTCTCCATCTCCCACTTCAAGTACAGACACAAACAGTTATTTCATCAAGTGTAGTTATGTTTGTGTGTTATGATCTGGTTTTATCTCATAGTTGTACATATCATTGCTGATTTCTGCTTTTACCTGTGGATCATATCTGTTATATGTGATAATGTGGAGACAGTAATACCCATATAGCCATATATTTTATCAGTACAGAGCAATATTTTGATGTTCAATCTGCTGTACATTGCTCTCCTTCTTATCTAGGCAGCTCCACACTCCCACCAACCTCCTCCTCCTCTCTCTGGCTGTCTCAGATTTCTTCGTGGGTCTCCTCATGTCTTTTCAGATTATCCTCATAGACGGCTGCTGGTTCCTCGGTGACCTCATGTGCAGCCTGTATTATGTCATAGACTACATTATCACCTCTGCCTCAATAGGTACCATGGTGCTCATATCTGTTGACCGCTATGTGGCCATTTGTGATCCCATGCATTACCCCATCAAAGTCACTCAAAAAAGAGTTCAAGTGTGTGTTTGTGTGTGTTGGTTGTGTGCTGCTTTCTGTCACAGTCTGCTGCTGAAGGACAACCTGAAACAACCAGGCAGGTACAACTCCTGCTCTGGAGAGTGTGTGGTTATTATTGATCACGCTGCTGGAGTCGCTGATCTGTTTTTGTCTTTTATTGGTCCTGTCAGTGTCATCATAGTTCTGTACATGAGAGTGTTTGTTGTTGCCGTGTCTCAGGCTCGCGTCATGCGCTCTCACATTGCAGCTGTCACAATCCAGTATTCAGTCAAAGTAGCTGCTGTGAAATCTGAGGTGAAAGCAGCGAGGACTCTGGGCATTGTTATAGTTGTGTTTCTGATTTGTCTCTGCCCATATTTTTGTGTTGCACTCACTGGCCAGGACACCTTACTCAATGCTTCATCTGCTTCCTTTGTAATATGTCTGTTCTATTTCAACTCCTGTCTGAACCCTGTCATCTACGCCTTCTTCTATCCCTGGTTTAGAAAGTCCATCAAACTCATTGTGACACTTCAAATATTGGAGCCTGGCTCCTGTGAGGCCAGGATATCATAGATAGAGTTGAACCACTGAATCCTGAGATGCATTTAAGTCAAAGTCAAATACACATACACTTAAGGATCCTCATTCACACACTGTTGGTATTTTTAATTCATACCAATATGTTGAACAGAGTTGTTTCAGTGACAAAGGAAATTGAAATATGTAGGAAAAATTATTTATTTCATGTAGTGTAAATTTAAAGCTCCATGAGCCAGGTTTCCAATTCTTTGCATTCATATTATATGAGCTCTACTGCATTCATTTTAAAACAGTGACAGGCATCATCAGATACTGTAGTCTTTTCTATGTAAAAACAACAAAAAAAAGGAATAGTAAGTGTCATAAATAAACATGCACAACAAGACCCTATATTTGTATTTTTATTTGCCTTGTTTGTGTATTGTGCATTGTGTATATATAATTCACACAATCTTTAGCCCTTTTTAAGTAAATGAGGCAAATGTGTAAACTTGTAAAAGCCTAATGACCTGATGAAATTTTGGTAACACTTTACTTGACAGGTGGGAGCATAGCACATTCATAAGACCTTTAAGGTGTGCGTAATGGAATTCACAACGGCTTCAAAAAGCATTCATACATGGGGTTACATTGCTATGGAATAACAAACTGGGATATTATTTTTCAAAATAAAAGTCCCCTAATTGCACCTGGAAATAAAAGAACAAAATACCCCTATTTAGCATTAAGCAGCCATCGTTAGTTAGGCTATTAAGACATGGATTAAATGTGAAAACAATGTTATGTCATGGAACACATCACACAGCAAATTAATGTATCGTTGTCTGATCAATTACATCAACAACACCAGAAACTCTGCTATGTCCATCAATGTCCAAATCCTGTCGTTGGAAGCAGCAGCAGCAACCCCAGACCCCCTCGATCAACCCACCTGCCCACGGAGATACGCCCCTTCTAGGGTCCCGCCTGGCACGGGGGGGGACCCCTTTCCATTAAGCGGGCTAAAAGAGCAGCACAGACCTCGTTCAGGCCTGTCAGCAGCTTTCCTGTCCCTGCTCTGCTGCAACCACCACCTGTGCCAGCTGAGCCGCAGCTGCCTCTAGTCCCTTCTCTGGCTGTTTCGCACCCTCCACGTCCCCTACCTGCTGTGCGGCAGTTATCAGCCCAGTCCCTGAAGCCCCTGAAGCCCCTGCAGCCCAGCTGCCCAGCCCCGGCCTCTCAGCAGCTCAGCTCCTCGGCCTCTCAACAGCCCACAGCCCTGCCATGTGCCTTGTTGGTGGTCCGGTCGACTCATGCTCCCCGTGCTTCGTTGGTGGTCAGGCCACCTCCACAGCTGCAGCATTCTCGGGCGCCACTCCAGTTCCAGCGTCACGGGTGACGGGTCCCGGCAGACACCACTCCTGTTCCGGCGTTAGGGGTCCCGTCTGACGCCACTAGTGTTCCCCTTGTCCAGCTGGCCGAGTGTCCGGCCCCTGTTTCCAGTGTCGAGCCTGCAGAGTGCCTAGCTCCTGTTTCCTGTGTCCGGCCAGAGGCCCATCTGGTGTCGAGCAGTTGGCGTGCTCAACCCCTGTTTCCAGCGTCCAGCAGGAGGCCAGTCTGGCCCCCGCCTCCAGCCGGTGGTCTACTCAACACCGGTCGGCATCGTCCAGCCAGTTGCCCACCAGGTTCCTGTCACCAGTGTCCAGCTGCTAGTGTGGCGAGAGGTGGTGCAGAGGGGGAAGTTGTCCAACAACGCCACCTGGGGAATTGCACCCCAGGAAATAAACTTGACCCGGTACTAAAACTACTATGAGGTCACACAGGTTCGTTACACAAAGTTTTAAAGAGGACATGAGACGGACTTCCAAAAAGATATAAATTATTTTTATTTAACAATGGTTTATTAGATTTAAAATGAACATGTTCTTTGGGGACCCGAGTGTCTGCTTCACCACGGTAAGTTAAGGGGGAAATAAACAAAAAAGGGGGAACAGGGCCAAACTCAGGGAGGCGGACAGACTAAAGAAACTTAAAACACACAAAAATACTACAAACCAAACCACCACGTGCCACAGCAAACTTAAGGGATGTGAGATGGGGACCACCACCAGGGAGTCTGCCACGCACTACCCAGCTCCTGTCCAGGGAGAAAAGAAACAAAATTAGGTGAGCGACACTCAAGGGTTGGGTTAGACAATTAGTTAAAATGGCCTATCCTAAAACACTCACACACAACATTCACACCCACATGCACACCAACATAAAGAATACAAATTATTTGTTTTAAAGTGAGTACAAATACTTAAATTATAATTTAAATAATAACTCAGCTATGGGTGGCAATCAGGTGTTGCGTTAGAGCCTACCCATAGCTAAATAAACAAAATCAAAAATATAACCAAAATAAAACTAAACAAAATAACCATATGTGACTTAAAGAAAATGGATAAACAGAAAGAAAATGCTCTAAACAGCTGGCCCAACGAGGAACCAGAAAAACAAATAAATTATTAAACAAAAATAAACAAAGAAATAACCAAATAAACCAACAAACAAAGAAACAAAAACAATTGCAGTGGGGCTTCAGTCTGTTGCTGCGTGGAGAGCTGCAACCAAAAACAAAACAATGGCGTGGACGACAGAGTGAAAACGGAGCGGCTGCACCAGGGCTGGAGGCCGCAGATGTTACACTTAGATGGCCGTGATGGTCAGCAATAGGCGGTGCAATACATCCTCGGAGCGCAGGAGGAGAGACGAAACCGCTGCAGATACCGCAGCTACAGCAGGACAGAGCAGAGGGCAACAGCTGTTAGCCTAAGGCTACTATAGACAACAAAGATTAGTAAAAGAGCATGCTTACCGATAAAGAGAGCTTTAACACTCACGATCAAGTCCCAGTCTGCAAAACGGCAGAGAGGGGACACCACACTTCCTCCAGCTGCAACCCAACTGACACGGCCAACACTGAGAACAAAATCACGGCGGTTGTTACCCCATAATGTGCCATAACGTTACACAACGTTGCACGACGCACCCACACTTACCTTGCGAACAACCACACAATCACGCCAACACCAAGCGAACAGAGCACGCCAAACAGCCGGAGCACGCCGACACAGGGCCTTTCCAGGTCAGTTCCAGGGAGAGAATGCGCCCCGCAGGAGCGCAATGATTAACAGGTGCTGGCAATGTGCAATCAAGCACCGGTCGATTGAGTGGGAGGGGGTGGAGCAGAGCAACACCCGACCTGCCACACTAGGACAGCTCACCCCTGCCCTTGGACTGCAGTCGGCGGTCCGCCTATCTCTGGGTCGTTGGTGGGCGGTCCGCCTCCCTCCTGGTCTCCAGACCCGCAAGCAGCATTGCCCTCCTGCCAGGCCTCCAAAGAGGACTCGCCAGGGCTGACGTCCTCCTGCTCGGACACCGGGCCACCCTCTCAAGTCTCCATGCCCCTCTGCACAGCATTCCCCATGGTATCCTCACTGTCTTATTGTTTGTCCTATTCTCTGTGTTGCCCATTGTCTCTTGTCGCATCATTGTCACTATCCTTGTGGTCATCCTTGTTCCCTGTGTGTTCCTGTAGTCCCTGAGACTATTATTCGGTGAGAATAAAGACCTTTTTGTTCATACCCTGCTCATGAGTCTGCATTTGGGTCCAGCCTTCACCCTCAACCCTGACACCCACAAACAGCCTGCCATCCACTACTCCCATTATTAAGCTGGCCTGCTCTCCCTGCCTTCCCTCCCACCAGAAGCTGCCTTCATCAGGTCTTGTTAACCAATCAGAATACCCTGAGCTTGTCACAAAAGCACTGAAAGACCCTGCTTCCATTTCAAACAGATTATGTCTGTGAAGCTGGGTTTTCTGCAGTGACAGCACCAAAACAAGATTACAGAGTACACTGGACATAAGGAACAAACTTTGGGTGTCGCTGTTTCCCATCACAAACAGCGTGACTTGCTGGTAGTGAAAACAATCGAACATGTTTAGAACCCCTAAAGAGATGACCTAACCATTTCAACTTCCTTGTCGATGTGTGTGTGTGTGTGGGGGTGTGGGGATATAAATCGATGATGTGTCTGAGAGCTTCAGACGGCTGCAGACAGAGCTCAGCAGCTCCTCAGTTTCTCTTTCTGATGTTAATGATAATGATGATGAAAACCCTAGAAGAAGCTGAGCTCTGTTTTCCCCAACTCCTCAACTACTCCTGCAGAAGGACCATGCGTCCTCACTCTGTATCTGTGCTCACTTATGTCATACTGCCATCCATCTCTCTGCTCACTGTGACTCTCAACCTGCTGGTCATCATCTCCATCTCTCACTTCAAGTACAGACACAAACAGTTATTTTATCAAGTGTAGTTATGTTTGTGTGTGTGTTTTGATCTGGTTTTATCTCCTATAGACATACATTTCAGTGCTGATTTCTGCTTTTACGTTTGGATCATGTTATATGTGATAATGTGCAGACAGTAATACCTATATATTTTATCAGTACAGAGCAATATTTTGGTGTTCAATCTGCTGTATGTTGCTCTCCTTCTCCAGGCAGCTCCACACTCCCACCAACCTCCTCCTCCTCTCTCTGGCTGTCTCAGATTTCTTCGTGGGTCTCCTCATGTCTTTTCAGATTATCCTCATAGATGGCTGCTGGTTCCTCGGTGACCTCATGTGCAGCCTGTATCATGTCATGAACTACATTATCACCGCTGCCTCAATAGGAACCATGGTGCTCATATCTGTTGACCGCTATGTGGCCATTTGTGATCCCATGCATTACCCCATCAAAGTCACTCAAAAAAGAGTTCAGGTGTGTGTTTGTGTGTGTTGGTTGTGTGCTGCTTTCTGTCACAGTTTGCTGCTGAAAGACAACCTGAAACAGCCAGGCAGGTACAACTCCTGCTCTGGAGAGTGTGTGGTTATTATTGATCACGCTGCTGGAGTCGCTGATCTGTTTTTGTCTTTTATTGGTCCTGTCAGTGTCATCATAGTTCTGTACATGAGGGTGTTTGTTGTTGCCGTGTCTCAGGCTCGCGCCATGCGCTCTCACATTGCAGCTGTCACAATCCAGTGTTCAGTCAAAGTAGTTGCTGTGAAATCTGAGGTGAAAGCAGCGAGGACTCTGGGCGTCGTTATAGTTGTGTTTCTGATTTGTCTCTGCCCATATTTTTGTGTTGCACTCACTGGCCAGGACACCTTACTCAATGCTTCATCTGCTTCCTTTGTAATATGTCTGTTCTATTTCAACTCCTGTCTGAACCCTGTCATCTACGCCTTCTTCTATCCCTGGTTTAGAAAGTCCATCAAACTCATTGTGACACTTCAAATATTGAAGCCTAGCTCCTGTGAGGCCAGGATAGCATAGATAGAGTTGAACCACTGAATCCTGAGATAAGTCAAAGTCAAATACACATACACTTAAGGATCCTCATCCACACACTGTTGCTATTTTAAATCATGCCAATATGTTGAACAGAGTTGTGTCAGTGACAAAGAAAATTGAAATATGTAGGAAAAATTATTTATTTCATGTAGTGTACATTTAAAGCTCCATGAGCCAGGTTTCCAATTCTTTGCATTCATATTATATGAGCTCTACTGCATTCATTTTAAAACAGTGACAGGCATCATCAGATACTGTCGTCTTTTCTATGTAAAAGAAAAAAAAAGAAATAGTAAGTGTCATGAATAAACATGCACAACAAGACCCTGTGTTTGTATTTGCCTTGTTTGTGTATTGTGCATTGTGTGTATAATTCACACAATCTTTAGCCCTTTTAAGTAAATGAGGCAAATGTGGAAACTTGTAAAAACCTAATGACCTGACACTTTACTTGACATGTGGGAGCATAGCACATTCATAAGACCTTTAGGGTGTGCGTAATACATTCCCGACGGCTTCAAAAAGCATTCATACATGGGGTTACATTGCTATGGAATAACAAACTGGGATATTATTTTTCAAAATAAAAGTCCCCTAATTACACCTGGAAATAAAATAACAAAATACCCCTATTTAGCATTTAGAAGCCATCGTTAGTTAGGCTATTAAGACATGGAGTAAATGTGAAAATAATGTTATGTCATGGAACACATCACACAGCAAATTAATGTATCGTTGTCTGATCAATTACATCAACAACACCAGAAACTCTGCTATGTCCATGAATGTCCATTTGTGAGCCTGCAAAATGTGGACATCCAGTGGAATATAAACAAACAGCGCTACAATACAAAGTTGTAAAAAGCTGACCGAGGGTTTTGAGTGTCATCACTGCTGTATTGGTGCATTTTTCCAGTTGAACATCGTGAAACTACCTTCATTTCTGCTGTTATTGCAGTATTTTGCGGTGGGAGGTTGAACACAAACATTATCCCTGCACAGTCTAATATGTGTGTTCCAGTGTTTGGAGAATATGTCTCTGATCTTTCTGTCTTTCTGCCATTTCCTTCTCTGCTTAAGAAACTCTTAGGCCTCTTAAAAGTCCTCTTCCAACTCATCTTAACAGTTTGTCAACTTAGGAGCTTTCTTAAAGCGAAATTCCGGCGTAAGTGTAAACCATGGTCAAACACACCGTAACACCGAGTTAGACCCCCCCTCGAGAGATCAATTTGCCCGTCCGCTACATTCACGAGATCCACCAACTTCAGCAAATACCGCAATATCGCCACACACGGCGCTCTCCGGATCCACTGTCTGACCGCAACCAAAACGCCACCATTTGCCCAAAATAATGCTCAGAACTGCACCAAATGTCATCAATAGTACACACAGGGTCCCAGCACGTAGTACGAGTTGTCAAACATCTGCTAGCTTTGCCTGTTTTCTTTAGCAAGGAGATGCAACTCAACTCACCTACTTCTCCTCCTGGAGCGGCTTGTTGGTGAGGAAGCCCTGACGAGTCGATCACCAAGTGCACCGGAGTTCCGCAGCTCAATCAACAATTACCTCATGGAAATACAATCAGAGTTTTTTTTTTTATTATCTTGCATATCACTTTATAACTATTATTATCGAGTGCTGGCCACGATATAGGCGCAAATGAGCATTTTTAAATTTACGTTTTTTGCCGGTGCACTCGGTGATCGACTCGTCAGGGCTTCCTCACCAACAAGCCGCTCCAGGAGGAGAAGTAGGTGAGTTGGTGGATCTCGTGAATGTAGCGGTCGGGCAAATTGATCTCTCGAGGGGGGGTCTAACTCGGTGTTACGGTGTGTTTGACCATGGTTTACACTTACGCCGGAATTTCGCTTTAAGGGTTAAGATGCTTTGTGAATAACTTTTGTCTTTACAAGGTCCTACTCTTAACTTTAAGGGAAAAGTCTAAGGATTTTCGTAGAATTCGAGGAATTCTAAGATTTTTTGGTAACACTTTACTTGAAGGTCTGATCATAAGAGTGACATGACACTGTCATAAGAGTGACACAGGAGTGACATATCACAGTCATGAACATGTCATAAACATTATGTCAATGTCATAACGTTGTTATTAAGTGTCATTCAGTTAACCCTAACTCTAACACTACAAATCCGGGTGTTATGACATTGACATAATGTTTATGACATGTTCATGACTGTGACATGTCACTCTTATGACAGTGTCATGTCACTCTTATGATCAGACCTTCAAGTAAAGTGTTACCGATTTTTCTTGGGACTATGTGTTTCCACAGAACCACGGGAGCTCCATCTCTTTGCACCAACAGCTGCCTGCACTGCTCCTTCCCCTTTCCTCTGCTGTTAAGCTGGCCTGCCCTCCCTTCCCACCGTCATGATTTGCGTCCCTGTTGTGTTCCTTGTCTTGTGTGGTCAATTCCCTGTGTCTGGTCTTAGTGTTGTGTTCTCTGTAGTTATTTTGAAGTTCTGCGTCCTGTGTGCCTTGGTCTGTCTTTCATTCTCTGTTATGTTCCTGTTTCCTGTTCTACTTTGAAGTTGGTGTCTGATTCCTGTCTTCCTGTTTTCCACCTGTTTGATTACCTCATGTGTCACCGGTGTCTGATTGCACCACCTGTGTCTCGTTCTCTCGTGTTGCCCATTGTCTCTTGTTGTGTCATTGTCACTATCCTTGTGGCAATCTATCTATCTATCTATCACTATCCTTGTGGTAATTGTGGTGTGTTCCTGTTGTCCCTGAGACTATTATTCGGTGACAATAAAGACCTTTTTGTCCATACCCTGCTCTTGAGTTTGAATTTGGGTCCAGCCTTCACCCTCAACCCTAACAGAATGACACGACCAAGAAAGGACCCACCGGGCCATTCCCCCCACTGCATGATGACGCTCTTTGAGTACTTTGCTCACCTGGCTGAAGAAACGGCCAGGAAGACATCATCTGCCACCGACTCACCTTCTGGAAAACTCTCCAGAAAAGCCTCTCGTCGGAAGCAGCAGCAGCAACCCCAGCTTCTCCTCCATCAAACCAACTTCCCAACGGAGACAAGCCCCTTCTGGGGGTCCCGTCTGTCACGGGGGGACCCCTTTCCATTCAGCGGGCTAACAGGGCAGCACAGGCCTCGTCCAGGCCTGTTAGCCGCTTTCCTGTCCCTGCTCTGCTGCAACCACCACCTGTGCCAGCTGAGCCGCAGATGCCTCTTGTCCCTTCTCTGGCTGTGTCGCACCCTCCACGTCCCCTACCTGCTGTACGGCAGTCATCAGCCCAGTCCCTGAAGCCCCTGCAGCCCAGCTGCCCGGCCCCGGCCTCTCAGCAGCTCAGCTCCTCGGCCTTTCAACAGCCCACATCCCTGCCATGTGCCTCGTTGGCAGTCCGGCCGACTCCTGCTCCCCGTGCTTCGTTGGTGGTCAGGCCACCTCCAGAGCTGCAGCATTCTCAGGCGCCACTCCAGTTCCGGCAGACTCCACTCCAGTTCCAGCGTCGGGGGTCCCGGCAGACCCTACTCCTTTTCTGGCATCGGGGGTCCCGGCTGACGCCACTCCTGTTCAGGCAGACTCCACTCCTGTTCCGGTGTCGGGGGTCCCGGTGGACACCACAAGTGTTCCCCTTGTCCAGTTGGCTGAGTATCCTGCTCCTCTTTCCCGTGTCAGGCCGGAGGCCTGTCCGGTCCCTGTCTCCAGCCTCCAACTGGTGGTCTGCCCGACACCGGTCGACATCATCCAG
>NW_028220425.1:0-18388 GCF_045865225.1 Trachurus japonicus | reverse complement strand
ATATGGGTTTTAACATTTTCACATCTGCTGCACAGGAGAGTTGGAAAAGTGACTGAAACCAGGTTTATCACCAGCAATGCTTGTAAAATGTACAAAAATTATCAATATATACTATCAATCAATATGCTGGACCCACTATGAAGCAAAATGCCCGTCACGATCATGAAACTTTGGTTGACGATAAATAGCCATACAAATAATTGCGTTTAACGGTTTAATCGTCTCTTTCTGATCATTTTACTCCATTTTTATAGTATAGGCCTAAACTTAGTTTAATAGTAATACACATACACCTGAAGAAGCAGAAGAAGAGACATTTGATCCATGATGCTAATAAGGCTGGGGTTGCAATCTCTGTCAACATGGGAATCAAACCCACGATCTTATGGTCAAAGAGAGAGATGATCAGACAGACACATGATCATCGTTCTATAAGCACTGATATGGAGGAGCTGTAATCACATTAGGTTAACTGTGTGTGTTTAGAAACATGTTAACGAGCTCCAGGTGGATTGTTTATTAAGCTTAATGAGCTCTGGCCTGAGGATCAGAGGTTACCACGGCAACTTGAGGTGGTTGCCAATGACGATAGGGGCCCCCCAGGCTGAGGCAGACAGAAACGTGGAGAAAAAGAGCGATTTTCTGCCTCTGCACTGGTCTCACAATTAGGCTTACTCTGACAAAACGGTAGCTCCTATCAGAAAGAAACACAGACCATCATCGCTGTAAGGACTTCCTGAACGCTTTGGTGTGATTCTGGTGTTTCTACAGTAAATATTTTGGAGACAATTGCGAGTTTAAAACAGGGGTTCTGCTTCTCTCAGAAAATCTTTGTATTGGAGTCAATTAGGAGCAGAGACAGACGTGGCCGCACTCAGAGGCTGACAATTCAAATTCTGTAAGTCTCTCTGATATTTTGAGCACATTGGGAGAGAGAGAACAAGTTTGTCTACAGATCTGGAAAAAAATCATGCATGTAGAGTGTAAATTGTGGCCAAATCTGCGTATACTTACTGTGAAATAAAGCAGGTATTTGGCCCAGAAAATTATGTTTTGTATAATTTGTCAAAAAAGAAAAGATCCCTGTGTGCTCAATTTAGAGCTTGTATACTTGGTCTTCATATTGAGACAGGCAGATATGTTGGAAAAGCAGAAGACGATAGGATTTGTACTTTGTGTGACATCCAAGAGGTGGAGAAGGAAATGCATTTTGTGTTACAGTATACTGTCCTTTCTATGACTTTATAAGACAAAAATTGTTTAGTAAGGTAAATCCAAATAACAAATTTGTGTGGTTGGACGATGCTGAGAAGCTAAAACATCTTTTTCAGTTGAAAATATTTGCATTTTCTATATCTCTTGAAAAGGCCTGGGCAATGAGACGAAGAGCGATGTATAGATGAGAACTGAAAGTAATCTTAAATTGCTGTCTTAAATTGTTTATTTATGTATCACAGTTGTGTGTTTCTGTTAGTTTCATCCAGCTATTTTTATACAGATGAAGGGAAATGATTTTAATGATTATGCAAAATAGTTGCGATCCGCTGATTATGTAATGATTGTGCAAACCTACAAGAAGTAATTATTACATTTTATCAAATATAAACTATCAATATAATGATATATAAACTAAACTATCCCTGGTCATAATATGGTAATATGTCATTGACAAAAACACATAAAAGCACAAACTAATGGCTTCATTTCAGAGGGAAGATGTTTATATGAAAGCTCCAAATATGGATTAATATTTTCTCTTCATCTCTTCAGTTTCATTAAAACTACCTCATGTCCATCACTGACATCATTATTAAAGGTTAAATGAATGTGATGAAGGTTAAAAGTGATTGATTACTTCTCTGTCGACCACTCGTGTCGTGTGTTATGAAATTAACATCTCAGGTCATGCAGAAGTAAAACTCCTCGCCTCACTGCCTCCACTTCAGACGGGCTGAACTTTGAGCACAGTGTTTTCTTCTGCAAGGTCATGATGTGGTGAGGTTGTGAGGTCAGCAGGAGGAATCAGCTGCTCGTCACGTCGGAGGAAGCTGAGCTGAGGAGACGCAGGGTCCTCCTCACACTTGGAGGTTGTGCTGCTACGTAATGAAATGAAATGAGGACACGTTTTCAAAAAAAAGAGAAAAAAAAAGGGTCACCTTGGAGTCGTGGTGACGTGTCCACGCAGCACCTGGCGGTTCGGACGGAAACAAAGTCACCGGAGACATGAAATGAAATCAGTTCGACACGAAAGCTTTTGTTGTACGACAGAAAAGAGCCTTTGATTCTTTCCTTTTGAAGAGCTACTGTCTGAAGATGAACTGTATCTCTGCCTTCTCTCCTAATAAAACTTAATAATTAAGTGACTCACTAGTTTCTAAAGTCAACACATTTTCATTTATGAATATAAAGTTCAACTGACTATAAATTTTTTAAGGGTATAATTAGAGTCAACGCTGCAGCGAGTCCGACACCAAAGCTCTCTTTGTCTTTGCAAAAAACCTCACAACCACTTTCAATATGTCGGTTGTAAAACAGCACAAATCAAAGGGTGAACTAATATCTCCTGGTTCTCATCAGTGAACAGTTTGTTCCATCGTAATGGAGTCGATTCACTTGACAAAACTTTCACTTTGTTATATTTTGTTGAGCTTTTTAAAATTACCTTATCAACGAGGAACTTTTTTTTCATTTATCTTTACATGTTTCAGCTGTTATCTCCTCCAGGAAACATGTAAATATGAATTTGTCTCCTCGGGGCTCTGACGTTGAACATGTTTGATTAAATAGATTAAAAGTCACTGAGCTCCAGACAAAGCACATGATCTTGTTAGTTTCTCTTGACACCGAGGGAAAACAGCTGTTTGATCAAACGCCTAAATACAGTATGACACATGTTCTAAAAAATCACCTCTGGCAACTCTGTTTAATGATTTAATGACTTGTCTGTCATGGGTAAAGGAGGAGGAGGAGGAGGAGGAAGGACCCAGATGTTTTAGTGGAGCCTTAAAGGGGCTTAAAATATAGACTTATTTAATTTTTTTCGAGACAATTTTGCATTTCGGGGCTTCAATACAAGAGGGACATTACATACGAGCAGCATGGAGGTATCTGGATGTTTTTTGGTGTGTCTTTTTGTTACGAAGACAGTTGGTATCCATTTGCAACCGTTATATGGACATGCACTGCTACGCCGAGACCCCCTGTAACTCAGAGAAGCCACGGAGGACTCTGAAACTTCTCCCAGCCCTTAGTCCACATGAGGGTGAGTAGATAATGAGTAAAAATTTCAATTTTGGGTGAACTATCCCTTTAAAAACCGAGGCTGGATCTCACTACAAGAGCCCAGAGGTGAAGAGAAGATGTTGGTACCTGCTGATCCTGTTTCCTGCAAAGAGCTATCGTACATCTCTGCTATGAAACACTGCAGGGAACTGTCATGTAATACAGTAACTATGGACTGTTGACATTTGATGAAGTCATATCTATGTAAAAAAAAAAGAAAAGAAAGAAAAACCGAGGCGTCTGACATCGGAGGTGTTCCAGACAGTTGAGCTGGTTATATATAGTGACAATAGAGAGGAAGTGAACACTAACGAGCACCACCACATGCAAATGAGCCGCCCACCTGACCTCGTTAGCCGAGTTGGAGCGGTTTGATTCCCTGTGTGTTGAATAAACGGTGATAAGGTCACATGACTTGCTGCTCTGCTGCAGCCACTAGGGGGCAGCGACATCAGCTGTCACTCCAGTATAGATATAATTAGATAATTACTGCATGGATGATTATGTTTCAGCTGGCAACAACTTATTTAACGCTAACTGATGCAGTCTCATTCAACCATGTTGGAAGATGTTCATCTGTTTCAGAAGGGTCAAATTATTGCCATGCGTCAAGCAAATGAAACAACTAAATTACCGAGACTAAAACTGGGTTAAGAACTGTCCAACGCATTCAGGGTATATACAGGAATCTTGAAGTTAATTTTTCAATACCTTTTTAAGACTTTTTCAAGACCTTCTCAACATTTTTTAATACCTCACCGCCGCTTCAAGCTGTAACCATTTACATCAGTGACACTTTTAACTGAACAGTTTTAGTTTTTGTGATAAAGACTCTAGACCACTATGATACAACAGAATTTTAAAAAAGGCTGGGATAATAAATCAAAGGCAAAGTTCATCAAAAAAAACATTGCTCAACGCTCAAAAAAACAAAAACAACAATCTTCTTTTCTTTTTCATGAACTGGTTCATCTTTGTTTTTTAATAAACCAAATAAATTCACACACTTCCACAATGTGCTTTTTACAACTCAAACTCTTGGACAGCGAATTCAGAAAAAATACCTTCAATATTTAAGACTTTATAAAGTCGTGAAAAGACTTTTTAATACTTTTTAACGGTCTTAATTTTCCCAAAATTGATTTATCACCTTTTAATACTTTTCAAGACCCCGCGGATACCCTGGCATTATTAAAAAGTAGAAGGATAATGGAGAACCATCATCTTCAAGGAAGAAACGTGGTCCAATGTGACCACAGAGTCCAGACCTGAACCCCACTGAGAATATTTGAAAAATTAATGCAACTCTGGATGTAAATAAATGTTGTGATATTGTAGAAGCTTATTGAAACGATACCGTAACCAAAGCTAAAGTCAGTCCAACGAAATATTACAGTGTGTGACTCTTAACTTTTGTTTGGACGGGCAGTGTATTTACTGTTGGGCTTCGTCTTTGTACGTTTGGTGGGAGGTTTTGCAGCTTTTAGGCGTCGATGGTTGAGTTTGTGTTTGAAACATCTGTGGTATTTTAGATTCAATCCATCTCAATCTGACTTTTGTATCCTGGTTGATCTCTACGGTGCCATATTATAACTTGACTAACAGATAACTGAATAAATAAAGCTTCTTTTTCTTTTTCTTTTTTGGTCATTGAAGGAAGAGGAGCTGATTTGAACAAGTGACTCAAGTATCTTCACTTCATATCGACCGTTTTTTATTTATTTGTTCTGGGAGCTCGATGTTCAGCCATAAAAACACTGATCATTAGAAATGTAGAATGAAAAAAACAAACTGAAGGAGTCAGCGTCACCTCTTCGGCAGCAGACCTCAGCCTCGGTGCATCTCCACTGTCAAGAAATACCATCTGCCCTGTCAGTACAATGGCCATTAGGCAGTGAAACTACAGTTTAGCTGGTTCCCTGCCAGCATCCATTTTGTCAGCCTGAGCACACTCCAGCAGGCTCGCCGAGTGCAACAGAGTGCATCAAAAAATAATTAAACACTTTTTCCAGGGTGATGATGCAAGCAGCAATTAATTGCCTTTGCATTCAGTAATGTTCATTAATGTGACTGCCACAATAATAATGCCTTCTACCAAACTGTCTCATCGCTTGTTATCTTGCTTCCCAAGGTTTCATGGTCATAATATCTGGTTGTGGAGAACAACTAGCAGCATATCAATAAGCCCCAAAGCCCAGCAAGCAGCACTGAAACAAACTGCTGGACATATTTCCATATAATTACAATTTTTAAATGAAAAAAGTTGTTCATTTAAGTTTACCTGAACTGCTTATTTTGTGCTCCACTGCTTTAATCTTTTCCCTTTCCAAGGTGGATGGTTCTCAGTTCTTCTTATCGTCATGTAGCTCCCAGCGAAGTGTTGCATCCTCATAGAAGCAGCTGGATGTCAGAGCGATGCAGCGCTGGTGTCTGAGCAGTGACACGGCCGCTATGAGACAAGCTCCTGGTGTCTTTTCTGAGGGAAGCAGCTGTGAGCCGAGCCTGTGAACGCAACACACAGGAAACCATTATACACTCTGAGTGGAGGGTTCAAAGGTCAAGGTCAGATTACAATGTTTAACCTGCGATTTTGCTTCGAGTAACAATCTGTCTGCTGGCTCGGCAGGACGCCACTCACCAGTATCTGAAGAAACTTTTCTGCATCTTGGTATTTGGGTTCTCCAGAGGCAGGAAATCCAAATTTGGTGAGGAGACGATCTATAAATGATCAGCAGAAGACAAATAAAACACCTCCATGTTATCACAAGAGCGGTACAGTGAGTGTTTATTCCAATTAGTAATCAAATATACAATATACAAACAAACACGTCTGCACAACAGGTTCGTTACGGTGGAGTACAATACCCTCATTAAGATTAGAACAGCATGGGTTCATTCTTATTATTTCCTATTGTCACTGAAACTTCTTCTAAATTGACCTTTAACGATACAATCAATAGAGGCACGAGTTACATTCAAGCTAATTACACATCACAACAGGAACAACTGATTATAGACCAGAGGAGAGAAAAAATAAATAAATGAGAAAATTAAAGACAAATTAAAGTAATATAAGTGTACGGTTTTTTATTAACCTAACTGTGTTAACCTAATAAATCCCACCGCACGGGGTGTGCTTGACCGGCGAAACAGTGTCACACTCAGCTCCGACACAATCTCTGTCTTTTCACTTGTTTATTTCTTCATTAGCAACTCCACACATGCTTTTCTTTTTGCACTTAAACAGTGATCATGCCGTCAGTAGCAACTGTATCAGCAGCAGTAGCAGCAGGTAATCAACTGGAAAACACAAATATATAAACATTACTACCTTAATGGCCATATTTAGGATATTTAACACAAGTTACATTACTTTATACACATCAACTCACCAGCTCAGCTTCACCGGTCAAACCGAGTCACAGTAATGATAACCACCGAAGAAGAAACACTAGGTGTAATGCCGCCGCTAGAGGGCTCTATTAACTCCTAACAACGTAAAATAGCAGGAGACAAATAACATGTCTGAAAATAGGAAATCTCCACACACCTCCCACTTGGGCTACTTGTCTCTGACCAAGTAGGCCACAATAACTATTATCAATACAACAATGTAATTACACAGAATATGTGAAACCTTTCAATTGACAAATAAAGAAACATAACTGTCCAATGACACAGATTTGGTCTGAACCCTGATTCAAGTGTCCACAATTTCAAGTACTTAGGAGTATGTTAAGTCTCCCCTTGCTCCTCGACTGGTAGCAACACCACCAGTCTTCTGACGTCCCTGTGTAGTATCGTGGAAGGACACGGCTCCTTGTCCTTCCTGGCTTGGGACAGGCTGATGGGGAGACTATGACAAATCCTCACTTTGACATCTCGGACCACACCTTTATCATCTGGACGTGCCTCCTCAACACGACCCAGCCTGAATCGACCCCGGAGGGCGTTTTGGTCTGCAACCCATACCAGGTCTCCAACGGTGACGTTCCTGGCTGGGGCATGCCACTTTTGTCGTACGAACAGGTGAGGTCCTGCCAACTGGCTCCAACGTCTCCAAAACTTGTCCACCTCCACCTGGACTGCTCGCAGACGACTGAACGGGTAGGTAGGGAATTCAAAACCCTGAGTGTCACCTCTGGGCCCCGCTCGACCCAACAGCAACGAGTTTGGTGTCACAACGTCCACAGTCTCTTCCTGAACCTGTGCTCTGGCTCCGATCGGCCTCTCATTGGAAAGGTTGGCAGCCAGGTAGAGGAGGGTTTGGAACTCCAGGATGGTTAAATCGCCCTCCTCACCAACACTGCTCAACGACCTCTTCAACACGCGGACAGCTGCCTCCGCTGCCCCGTTCCGATGCGGTGAGTCCGCTGGGCTAAACTCCCACACCCAATCAGTTCCAGCCACAACTGCTCTCCTTTGGACTTCCTCCTTGTCGATACCTGCCAGGAAGCTGTAGAGGTCCTCCAGCGCAGGTTTGGCCCCCACGAAGTTGGTGCCCTGGTCGGACCAGAGCTTTCGGGGATGACCTCTTAGGGCGGTGAAACGCTGATAAGTCTTGAGAAAGCCTACAGTTGATAGGTCTTCAACCAAATCCGCATGGATCGCTCTTGAGGCCATACAACTGAAGACAACGCCCCAGACCTTCTTCTTCGTGCGCCGCCTCACACCGTCCCTGACTGTGTATGGACCGAACAGGTCCAGCGTTGTGTACTCGAAAGGAGCTGCTGGCCCGGTGCGTACAGAAGGAAGATCACTCATTACTTGAGAGCATAACTTGGCTCTGCACTTCCGACAATGAAGACACGAGTCAATTACTTTGCGAGCAACTCTAGGGCCTTGCACCACCCAGGCTCTTTTCCTCATCCGAAGGAGGGTACCGGCAACGCCTTCATGGTTGACACGGTGGGTTTCTTCAGCAAGGAGGGTGCTAATCCGCTCCTTGTAGGGGATCAGTGGGACCCCAGGTCCCTCCTTATCAACGGACTGAATCCGGCCGTGGCACAGCAAGAGGCCCGTTGCACAGTCCTTGTTCACAACCAGACGGTTGAGTGTAGTCGTGGGGAAGGTCACACCTGTCTGGGCAGCGAGACATAAGTCCTTGAATGCCTCTTCTCGCTCCTGGACTGAGAGGACTGCCTCCCACTGTTCTCGCTCGCCGGTTCGATTCCTGCTGAGTAACCAGGAGTGAATAGCTCTGCGGATGTATCCGACAGCACCACAGAGCTTGTTTAGTGTATCAAACCTTGAGAGATCCATCTGTCCTACAAGAGCCAAACCCCAGAACCTCTTCATATCGCAGGCTCTAGACGCTGTTGAAGAAGATCCTGTGGCAGCACCTGGCGAGGATCCCTTATCATCAACCGAAGGAGGCCATGTGATCGCCCCGTCCTCGACCACGCCGTCCACACCGGTAAGACCGTCTGAAGCAGACAACTTCTTTGCCTGAGCCCTTGTAATGATGGCAGAGAAAGCTTTCCTTTGGAGCTTACTCACAACCTCCCTGGTACCGGAGGCCACCTCTGCAGCAGACTTCATGGGCCACTCCTCCACTGCTCTGGTCAGGAACTCGGGACCTCTCTGCCACAGGGAGTCACCATCAAGCTGCTCAGGGGAACACCCTCTCGTGACAAGATCAGCCACGTTGTACTGACCAGGGACCCACCACCAATCTGTCACAGGTCCGGCCTTTTGGATTTCACCAACACGGTTAGCGAAGAAAGTTTGGAACCCATAACTTTCCCGCTGGATGGCTCCCAATACAGTCTGGCTGTCGACGAAGTGGTACCACCTGCTCACTTCCAACCGCCCGTGCTTCAGTATGTAACCTTTCAGGCGGGCGGCAAAGACGGCTCCGCAGATCTCCGCTTTCACAGCGTCGCCCTTCTGGTCGAGGGGGGTCAATTTAGCCTTTGACTCCACGAGCCGAGTCACAACACATCCTGAAGTCTCCCAGCGCAGGTAGAGAACCGCCCCATAAGAGTCACAGCTCCCATCGGAGAATGTAATCCCCCAGGGTTTACCCAGCCAGCCGGTAGGGGTAATACTCCTGGGGAATGTGATGGTGCTCAGCTGGGCAAACTCTTTGAAGAGCTCGATCGCCTTCCCGCGTAGCTCATCTGACAGTGGCTTATCCCACGTATCCTTAGTCAATGTCCCGGCCTCTTGAAAGGCCCTCCTGACGAGAATGACGCCCTTCTGTTTCAGGGGCGTCGCCAGACCAAGGGGGTCGTAAAGCCCGGCTACCTGGCTCAGCAACATACGACGGGTAAGAGGATCCGGTGTCTTCTCCTCTATGTCCTCCACGGTGAGGTCGAGCTCGGTGCGCATCTTTTTCTTCCTTGTGGAGAAATTGACGGCCACCATGAGGAAAAGTTTGTCCTCCCCCACGTGGTAACCCACTCCCAGGGCCTTGTTGTCCTCGTCGCGCAACTGGTTGGGCAACACGATAGTTTCAGTCTTGGTGGGAACACCACCTTTCCTCCCACTGTGGCCAGACCGCACCCATGGCTTCAGGTAAAATCCCCCGGTTGCAAGGATGGCCTCAACCCCCTGAAGGATCTCGCTCAGTCTCTGGGGGTCATTGTGGGACACCAGAATGTCATCCACGTATGCGTTGTCCACGATGACATGTCTCTCATCCACTTTGTCGGCAAACTGGGGCAGATGGGCGGTCTCCCTCATGGCCACTTGGGCAATACAGCCAGCCGGCTTATCGCCCATGTTCACCCGTACCACGGCGTAGTCCTCGATGTCATACGCCGGAGAGTCCCTCCACAGGAAGCGATGGACTTGCACCTCCTGATCCTCCAACCACACCGAGTTGTACATCTTGGATACATCTCCAACCGCCGCGTGCTCCCCCTCCCGGAAACGGAGCAGAACCGCGCGGATGGGGTTCAAGACGTCTGGACCCTTCAGCAGGATGCTATTCAGACTAACACCCCTGAACTCCCGGCTGCTGTCCCAGACTAGTCTTACCGGAGTGGAGACGGAGTGTGGGTTGGGTGCTGTCAGGTGGTTCACCCACCACACAGCTCCGTTCCAACTGTCAATCGCAGCCCTGGAAAGTTTGATTGCAGCCCCCCTGGCTACCATGTCGTGCACCTGCCTCGCGTAAGCCTCCTTCCACTTTGGATCCCTCTCGAGGCGCTTCTCCGACTTCAGGAAAGCCGCCTTGACAGCTTCGCGGTTGTTCGGCAGGGTAGCAGGGTTCTCTTTCCAGGGGTACCTGGCGTCCCAGTGGGGCTTGTCGCTGTGGTTGTCGCATAACTTGAAGGTCAGACCTCCCCTGATGATCTCTAACTCGCGCTCGTCAGCGAGAGACATCTCCTTCCCCCCAGGGGCGCACTTTCCACACCGACAACCACCGCACATAGGGTCACAGGCGGCCCCAATGCTGTCCCACTGCAGCCACTTAACGATCTCAGCGTTGGACGCAGCCGTGGTTCCGACTTCCACGCTGCTCTTTAGATCGGGGTGGTAGTTATGGTGAACCTCGACTCTCCTGGACTCCGCTCTCATGGAACATGCAAAGTGAGTCGATGAGTGGCGCGCAGTCACCTCAATGTCCTCAAAAAGGTCCGGGTGCACGCCACTGACGGTCTTTCCAAGAGGGCCGTCCCACAACACCAGATCGCCGCACCTCATCATCCGCTGGGGGGCAAGGCGACCTTCCCGGGTACTGATAAGTAACTCAACTTTCTCGGGGCGGGTTAGCTCCCCTGGTTTGATGACACCAGGGAAGAATTTCTCCAAGCGCTCCGAGTCCATTGCATGGTCCACTCTGGCGATCTCCTCTAGACCATAGCAGAGCATCTCATGGAGCCGCCATGTCCCCTTCTTTGAGGCTACTTTTATGCTCACACAGTACCTCTTTGTCTCAACCCTAGCCTCCATACCACCCACACCATACACGACCAGTGTGATTGGCTCACCTGCCAATCCAAGCCTCTCCGCTGCTTGGTGAGTGATATAGTTAGTATCGGAGGCCAGGTCGATGAGGGCTCCGACCCAGTCTCCTCTCTTGGTCGTGACCTCCACCAACATCATGAGGACTGGGTGTTCTTTGGGTCCCCTCTCGTCCACGAAATCTTTGCCAGCACATATTGTTGAGGAGACTTTATTTGTGCAGGCCTTACGAACAGCCTCCAGCTGCTCCGGAGTCAGACCTAGGCTAGCAAACAAAGTCTCTTGTTCTTCGGTCGGACCACGGGGTTCTCTCCTCCTTTCCCCCTTGGTCTCCGCCCTAGCAGTGTCCTTTCTGGCTGGTGATTTGAGGCACAGGAAGAAGTGGTGATCTGGAGGGGCGTCGCCTCTTTTACATTCGTCATTGCGACACAGAAAGTTTTTATTGCAGGGACTGTCCCTCCCATGAAGATCCAGGCATTTGGGGCAGGCTTTGATCTTTTTTACTTGAGCCCTGCGCTCTGCTGGATTAGCTTTCTTAAATGTCTTACAGCGGTATAGACGTCCAGTATGCCCCTCTTCGCCACACATACCACAAGGATCTCGCGACGATTCTTCTCTCGCCTCGCTTGCCGTGGCCTTGGTAAATGAACGCCTTTCCTGCCTTCGATCCCCCGGTCTTTCCTTTGGCTTCTCACGGGGGCTTGGTTCACCTGCTCTGGCAGAGTTTGGTCGTCTGGTGATCTGTAACTGCTCCAGTTGCACCAGAACTGTCTTCTGATCTCTCAGGAACTGCCATAGTTTGTCGAACCGGTTACGTGGGTTGACGTTGCTGGCCGCGTCGCATCGGTACAAAAGCCACCTTTCCTTCATACTTTCCGGCAGCTTACTTTCAAGTGACCGGATCACCAACTGGTTTTTTATGGCGTCCTCACAACCCAAGTCTATAAGGTCCAACAGCGCTCTTTCCACCGCTTGGATCAACTGCAATGCCTCCCTTGGTTGGTTGTTGCGCACAGCTGGTAAGTCCTGCAGCTCCAGTACAATGTCGTCCGCTATTTGCGACATGTCCCCGTAACAGTCCTCCAAAACCCGGAAGACCTCCTCCGCGGTACGGCAATGAGACAGCCTGAGTTCGCGCTTTACTGCATCAGCAATACTGTCCAGCAGGTGGAAGAGCCTACACTCAGGGGAACCTGTGGGTTCAGCTAACGCCTGAAGAGTCCCCCAGTTACTCTTCCATCTCCAATAGCTTCTCCTATCTCCAGAGAACTTCGGTAGGCTTAGGGGTGCGAGCGCAATCCTGGGCCCGATTAACCCCTGAGAGGTAGCAGACGTGCTCCGTCCTGTCCCAACACTGTCCGGTAGCACAGCATGCGCTCCTCGCTGCTGTCGCGGTGTGCTAGAGAAGCCGGGGTTAAATGTTGGGTTCAAGGACCACTGTGGTGGATGTCTCTGTGGTGGCGCTTGGGGAGACCCCGACGGGGGGCCCGTGCCTTGTGCCCCATCAAGAAGATCCACATTACCATCTAGTGCACTGCCAGTCACAGCAGCGGTTGGATTGGTGGCTGGGCCTGCACGTGCACTTTGCACTCCATCATCCTGCGCTGTGCCGCTGTCTCCGCCACCGTCCGGAGGCGCACTCGGTTTGTCAGCGGTGGACGTTCCTCCGCTGTCCACACCGTCTTGACCATCGTCTCCGACGTCAACGTCCCCCACGTCCTCTTGACCGCTTGCCAGGACACCAAGGTCGCCATGCGCTGACCTTTTGCCTTGGTGCATGTAGTTAATCAGTGTAACTATAGTCATTTTTCTCCTCTCCTTATAGTCTTTGAGGCAGACCCGCATGTCATCTACCTCCTTGTTCGGGACGAAGCGGTCCCATTCTCGCACAAACTCCTCCAGTGCTTCGACTCTGCTCTCTAATGCTGTGTGCATCAGCTCATACTGGTCATGGGTCAAGTGGCCTGAAAGGAGTGCTTCGGCTTGGCCAAACACTTCTTTGAGGTCCGCCTTTAAACTGCCAAATTGACCCGATGCACAGCGGGACCACAATGTCCTTTTTACCTTCATCTCTGTGTCTTGATACTTTGCGCGGCATTCATGCAGCCTTTTCTTCACATCAGCTACATCCATGTCGAATCCACTTGCATCCTCTTCTTCCATAACAGCAATGTAATCAAAACTGCTATTACAGATCTCTTCATAACTTCCCTTGAGCGCTTTCAGTTCAAGTTTGAGGTCATGCTCATTCAAAAGTTCCATGTTAAACTCAATGGCATTTGCCTTCCTAGTAAAAGCCCCTTGTGCATAGGAACGCTTCTTCTTTAATTCCCCACAGTCCGCCATGCTTTAATTGTCCCTCTCTCTTTCACTCTTTGTTTGTTTTGATGACGCACTTCCGGCCGGCCGTACCTGGACCAAGATGGCGCCGATCCACTTCCGTTAGCTTAGCCGTTAGCGTAGCGGCTAACTAGCGTGCTAACAGCTAATTCGCGGCGATCGGCTTATCCTATGCCGTCGCGCTAAACAGTCACAATGAAAGTCACTCAAGCACAGTCACATAACATACGAACTCCTCTCCTGTGGGCCGGGACCGGGTCCGAAGCTCCGTCGATCGGCCGCGAAGCTCCGCCGGGTCTCGTCCGCACGCTAGCCTCCTGTAGCTTGCTGTTGTTGACACTGTCCGACCTCCGCTTCTCCGTCACGGGGTTGGCTTAGTGTTGATTACTGTACGGTTTTTTATTAACCTAACTGTGTTAACCTAATAAATCCCACCGCACGGGGTGTGCTTGACCGGCGAAACAGTGTCACACTCAGCTCCGACACAATCTCTGTCTTTTCACTTGTTTATTTCTTCATTAGCAACTCCACACATGCTTTTCTTTTTGCACTTAAACAGTGATCATGCCGTCAGTAGCAACTGTATCAGCAGCAGTAGCAGCAGGTAATCAACTGGAAAACACAAATATATAAACATTACTACCTTAATGGCCATATTTAGGATATTTAACACAAGTTACATTACTTTATACACATCAACTCACCAGCTCAGCTTCACCGGTCAAACCGAGTCACAGTAATGATAACCACCGAAGAAGAAACACTAGGTGTAATGCCGCCGCTAGAGGGCTCTATTAACTCCTAACAACGTAAAATAGCAGGAGACAAATAACATGTCTGAAAATAGGAAATCTCCACACAATAAGGGGAAAAACAGTTAGGTGTAAAACTGCAAATATGTTGTTATTTAAAAAGGGCTTTGGAAATGTCACAACATTTCACACCTCTGTTTGGTTAAAATATTATTTCCAAGCTCAGTATCAGGAGGATCACTACATTATAGTTTTGTTCCTAACTGACACATCTGCATATATTTCAGGATGTTTTGCATCCCTACAAATTAACAGAATGATTGTTAATATAACTGTTTTTAAAATATAGCATGTTAAAAAAAAAGTGGTCTTGTGAATTGGGTAAGTTGACCATAGGAGTGGGGTAAATTGATCAACCCCCCCTTCTTTCCTTCCATCCATCTCCTACCTCCCCCTTTACTTAATATTTCATCTGTCCAGGTTACAGGTGAACACAAACTGCAGGGACTTCCTGCTGAGCCACCAACTCACTGAGATTTGGGGAGTTTTGCAATTGCGTGGCATCTTGGGAAGAATCCCAGATATTTTTCTTTGAAAGTAAAGTTTGCCACACTATAAACAACTTTTCCTGTTTATAGGAACATACTTACTGTAATCACAAACATACAGAATCTTGATTTAATCATTTGGACATATACAGCCAAAATATATTCATTAAGTGTATAGGATAGGTGGCTCAACTTACCCCTGGCCAAATGGATCAACTTACCCCACAGCTACCTTAGCTTGGGTTTATTACCCCCACAGCTAAAATGGTGCAGTTTCATGCTAGGTTTACTACCTCATGTTGTAGCTCATAGATACCCTAACCCATGTATAAAACAAATTTGCAATCATCTCTTTTGGTCTAAACACAATTCTCATGAAACTTATGATCGACAAAATTCACTTGCAAGAGTGAAAAATGATTTTGGGGTCATAAATGTTAAACCACTTTACTCACGTGGTTCTAATCTCCATGAAATGATGCCTGCCTCCCAAATATTTGGTCACATGCTAATTTTTTCCTATAGTTTCCTAGAAACAAGGGGTGGGTCAACTTACCCACTGGCTCATCTCACCCCACTCTCCCCTCCTCCTTGATTATTACCTGTCTTTGTTTACTATGTTTTATTTTGTTAAAATATACAGTAAGAACCACCACAGGTAGTTCTTTTTTTTTCTTTTCTTTTTTGTCATTTAAACTTCTATTGGGAGCCAGAGAGTCAAAGATGATAATAAGACTGTCAAGTTACCAATAGGCTACATTTCTCAGTTCATATAAAGTAAAAGTGAGAGAGGAAAAAGAAGGTAGTTAAACCTTTAAAATCCATATTTAAGGATAAATCTGACATCATAGTGTTAGTGGTAACAGCAAGTCTCACAAAAACTCATAATAAATGCTCAGTGAACACAATGTAAAACAACAGTGTGACACATTTACATTGTGAACAGCAGGATTCATTCACAAACAGGTGAAACGGTGTAACGAGCAGGTTCCCGCCCACTCGCTGTGTTTTCTGTCAAACTTCACTTTAACTCACATTTAACGTCACTTTCTTTCACAGCCGAACACGAACAAGAAAATGATCACAACCGCTTTTGGCAAGAAAACAAACAACATCCACCCACAACAACTTACCAGAGAGAAACGAAGAGAAACGAAGAGAAACGATGTGGAGAGCGACCGACCGGAAGTTGAAGCTTCACCGCGGGTTTTTCTGTTTGATTGTGGGCGGAGACTAAAGCAATCGATCCCAGACCAGCAGGTAGAGACAAAGACCTCTGAGTAGATCTCCGATAGCACTCTGCTAACAACATAACTTTAGCTTTGATTAGGTTCATTTTAACAATAAAAAATAAACCAACAAAGAACGAATTCTAGAGTTTTTCTGAGTTAACTGTTATTTACCTTTTTTTTAAACTCCATTATTAAAACATTTAAAGGCATGACCCATCACAAAACAGAGCCACCTTGATATTGAGCTTTACCTGGCATATTTTACTCTCCTATAAAAATATATCTCTTATCGTTTCAGTCTTTTTTATTTTTATTTTTATTTTTATTACCCTGGGTTCTGGGTTTTTTTTTTTTTTTTTAATTCAAAACTTTGTTTCACATTACAAAAACAGTTTTTCATAGTAAAATGTAATTTATAAAGCACATTTCATTTCAGCCTTATTACACCATTTCACATGACACAACATGACAAAGCATTAGTGAATTACTCTCTTCACATAAGATCCTCAACCTCAGCATCCCACTTGACTCTACCCCACCCTGCAGCTTGGTCACCTCTCTTTATCAATCCCAAAACATCATCAAATATTCTTATCTCCACAGCCATGGCCAAAAAAATAATAATCCTACTAAATTGGAACAAAACTTTCACTACAACATTGGTACAATCTGCTAACTGAACACTCAAATTTGGAAAAACTGACATTTACCATAATACCGGTATCACCCACTACAATAACAGCTGGTCTCCATTCATAGGCCTACAATTTGTCCAGAGTTGATCCCTCAAAACACTACTTCACACCATTCATCCCTTCCTTTCCCCCTTTTTTGTTCCGTCCTTTTCTTTTTATTAACCTCTTTATTCTCTGTTTTTAGTCCCAAGAAATTATTTTTGTAATAGGCTACCCCCCATTCTCTTGTTTGTTCTGTCTCAGTTTGTTAGTCTTGTAATAGCCCCTTTTCCCATGCGGTTCTGTAGGTACATGTCTAACTGTCTTGTAATGTGTGCTTAAATGGTCATCAATAAAAATAAATAAAAATTTAAAAAAAGTTATATCACCCCCTCTGTAGAATTACAACTGAGACATTGTATATATTGTGAGTATGCTTGCCTGTTCACTGCAAATTGTGTTATATTTCTGGGTCTTAACTGTGCTCAGTGGCTCAGTCATTTAACACACATTAGCTGACACTTCCATGCAGGCTTATAAACAAAAAGTAGCCAAGAACTGGGGAGCAAATGTGATGAAATTGCTGCTTTTTTGCAACGTGAAGGGAGAACACCTTATATTTTCCATGTCAAAGTGTGTCTCCAGGCGATGGGGAATACTATATGTGGAAAAAAAAAAAAAAAAAGTCGTATAAAGCTTTTTGTAGCTCCAGAGGGAGCTGTGTGATGGTTGATGAATTGCAATTGGGTCTGAAGGCTACAAGTTTGAAAATGAAAAAAAATAAAAAAAAATAAAAATCTTGGGTTATGGAGTTGGAAAGAAGCGAGCGTAGCAGACCTCTCCAGCCCAAACCAAACCAAACCAAACCATATAACAACATGCCAAAGGTTGTTTGTGGGGAAATCGCTCCTTTACAATATTCACTGACAGAGTTCTGGCAGGTTTGAAGCTACTTTTGTGCACATAACACAACACAAGTCACAAAAACTCACAATACATCTGTTAATATTTACACCAGAGTTCATCTTTAGGGCTGTGGCCAGAGGAGTTGATACGGTAGTCGGTACACCACCATGAGTTTTAAGCCCCTTCATGAAGGATTTGATATTTTCAGATTTGGTAAAGCCTGGTGTGGTTATGCTGCTTTTGTACAGTGCTTTACAAATATTCAGTAGCACCTCTGAAGCTTAGAGGACGAGTGTGTTGATACTCAAGGTAGATATTCAATTAACTATTCCTCCAACAAGAGCTTAAAGCCGTCAATCTGCCGCTGCTTATCGCTGTTGTTCTCTCAGCCGTGGGGCTCCACTGATAACAAATCTTAACTTGCCCGACTAGTCGATACCAGTCTGTGGTGCAACCTGCAAGATGGTGGGATTTACATTGATGCAGTACGACCACACAGGACTCCATCAGCACAATTATCAGATAGCACTGGATCACTCTGCCTTTAACAATGATGGTAAGATAACATGACAGTGGAAAACCAAAACTTAGCTGCTCAAAAAAACCGAACAGATTTCATAAATCTGAATACTGAAGAGACTGATACAAAAATACAGCGACAATAACGTTTTGTTTTTGTTCACTAGGTGGCACAAGCTGGAATACAACATCATTATCTTATACGGTTATACAGTTGAAGC
>NW_028220424.1:0-8101 GCF_045865225.1 Trachurus japonicus | reverse complement strand
TTTTGTGAGCTGCCATTAGGTGTTTATTCACCTGTTTTTTGAAACTGACTGTAGGCTACCGTTTGTTGTTTGAAGTTTGTTTTTGCTTTTGGAACACAGTATTTACCACTAATTGTTCCCATCTTTATTTTTTTTTACCCCTTTCATGAAAGGTTTCCAGATCTAAACTCAGAGACTCGATGATTTCAGATGTTCTTCACTCAGAACGTTTACAAGACGTTCTGTTGGTCCGACTAAAACCACATGTTAGTCCGACTGACTCAGCCTGATGATGCAGTTTGAAGTTGAGTAGAGCCGTGCCGTGCCGTGCCGTGCTCTACTCTTGCTTGTAGCTTGTTTGTGGATTGTTTGGTCTGAGCTGAGGCCGATAAATGACCCAGTCCAGTTGTAACTGTTGCATGTAAACACAGTGATCGTTAGCTCGCTGCTGCGTTGGTATTGGAGTTAAAGCATGAGCGATGATGAAGTATTATGTGGTTTAAATGTTAAGTGGATGAACAGAGAGACGATTCTGACCCATGAAGGTTGAAATGTGGAAACGCTGGACACTGGTGGTGGAGGTGGTGAGATCACAGCTGCAGCTGGAGGAAACATCTGGATCTTTCTGAAGACAGAGACAGTGAGATGTTTAAAGAGCAGCAACGTGGTCAGAGAGTAAATAAGTGTAAAACACACACACTCTTTTATATTAAATCTGTCGCCTGCACAAGAGAAGTCACGACTTTTATCTCTGACTACACGACTATCTTGCTCCTCTGTTCATGCAGCTGCAGAGGTGCATTGTGGGAGATCCGGCTGCTTCAGTTCCTTGACCCCAGCTGACTCCTGATCAGCTTTAGAGAGCGCATGACGCAGCATTTGAATCCACCTGTTGTCACATTTGGAGCAGTGACCTCCCTCATCGCCCACCTTCCTCTCCTCATTATTCACTCTTTCTCTTTCTTTCCTTTGTATCTTTTTAATCCGGAAACCTTGAACTGGATTTTTTATTTAGTTTTTTATGATTTAAAGGAGGAATACCAAGTTTTATCCTTGACAAATAGATTTTACTAGTGAGCTTTAAAGATAAAAAACCCAGTTCCACACACACGTCTTAATCTTCAGTCACGAGTCGAGCTGCATCGGTTTTCCAGACTCTCCAATATCAAATACCACTCGCTTAATTTCAACAGAATAGTTATGTCATATTTTAATTGGGCCCAAAAATAATTACGTTCCAATTTTATGCTGCTGTAACATTTGCAGATCCATGCCCATTAAACCTCTGCACCGCTTCATTACTGGAAGGTGAAACCTTGAACAATTAATGGCTTTAGCCCGAGCTGAGGTACAACCATAAAGCAATGTAATCATAAAATGTGTCAAAAATCTGTTTTGTGCTTTATTAGCCTTTGAAGAGGGATTTCTGAGTACATCCAATTATGTCGGGACGCGCCACCAAATGTCAGCGAGTGTTTCGCAAAAGACCAGCGCTTCATAGGAATATAAAGGCTGCGATGAGTCTTTGCCGCCCATCGTGATAACACACGGATGGAGGATGCACAAGGAGCTGGAGTAGTGTGTGTGTGTGTGTGTGTGTGTGTGTTTCACTCTGATGATCCCTAATGAGAAGTAAATGAACACTTGTAATGTCGCATGACGTGAGTGAATACTTTGTGAAAACACAAAATTACAGGAGCAGCTCTGAAAAGAAAGGAAGGTGTTTGCTTCCTACATTTTTAATCTGTAAAAAAAAGAAAAAGAAAACAGCGTCCTTTTCTTTGGCGAAAGATTATTTATTTTCTTTTGCTGCGCGTTATAAATGAGTGTGTGAACAATGGTTTTAATGGGTTTTTCATTTCAGAACCTCCAGGCAATAAATCAGCAGCTGTGAAACACTGGAGCGTTTTGATTTCCACTGGATCCTGTGTGATCTGTGTTAATTGAAATGACACAAAACTCAACGTAATCAGAATTTACAGCCCATAATACCTCTGTTAAAGTTTGGCTTTAGTCTATACACAGTGCAGCAGCAGATTATTCATAAAAAAAAATTATATTTATATTCAACTTTTCTTAAGCGTGTGCAGGAAAACAGAAGGATTATTCATGTTTTTGTATTTTCCTCCTCTGGTACTTTTCTTAACTAAACCTGGTCAATGAGGACGATTAACATTCTCCACACGCTCACGTCCTTTCATCATGATGTGTCAGGTATTAGCCATGGCCGCTAATCCATATCTGCTCGCCGGGAACAAAAGCAAGATTTATGCAATGTGTTGTTGTTGTGTGTTTTTGTTTTGGTTTTTTTTTTACAAATGAGCTCAGTATTATTTGTTTTGTGAAGCCCAGAGCTGAAATTCATTAAGAGTCTCTTCTCCTTGCATTCGATTAAAGACCACACATGGGAAGGGAGGAGTGTGTGTGTGTGTGTGTGTGTGTGTTGTTTCTTTAAGTTCATTTCTTTCTCATCGTACTTTCATGCTAACAGCTGAAGGCACCTTCGTCATGAGATCTGAGATGTGGCAGCTGAACAGTGAATAGATTCAATATAACATCAAACAATGTGGGAATTTAAAAGCATGATAGGTGAAGAAAAAGATAATCAATCAATCAAACTTTATTTATATTCTATTTTTTATGCAGTAAAAATGCAAAACAAAGTGCTTTCTATGATAAAAACCCTATCCAGCTGAGTTTGCAGCAGCTCTTTAGTAGAGCATTACATTGGTCGGTTCTGCCAATAATAAAGTGGGTGCACTCTGGCAATGTTTTTCAGATTATAAAATGGTGTTTTTGGTTATGTTTCTAAAGACGACTCCTAAGTAATTTTTATCTCCTAACATGGGTTTGGTGCCAGTGATTGCCGTTTCAAACTGGGTTTCTCTCTATAACTAAAACTTCAGTTTTGTCCTGGTTGGTCTGTAAAATGAAATTTCTCTGCCATCCATAATGTGATATCTAAAATACAGTTTAAAATGGGCATCAATTTGAGCTGGGGCATCAGGAGACACTGAAACATACAGTTGTGTGTCGTCAGCGTAGCGTTGCCTCCTGATGGCATTTGTGATCTGGCGGGGGTTTTTTGAGGGGGTGCGATGTCTGAAGGTTTATTCATCATGTTTTATCTTCACCTGCTGCCTCGGTGTCACAATGAGATGCAGCTGAACTTATCTGGGGATTTTGGCTGTTGAATATTACTGTATGGCGACCTGAGAGTCAGGAGCAGCTTCAACATGCAGATGGATAAAGCACTCTTTAACTCATTGAGTGCCAGCCCTTTTATAAAATGGTCAGTGCCGTGTGCCAGCGTTTCAGGGCATTTTGAGTAATATTTCAAGACCCAGAGAATATTTTGTACTATGACTCTGAAAACATCGAACAGCTCAAAGGAAAGAGGAGACTCTCTATTTAACTAGGGAAAAAACATTTGTTTGTACCTTGTTCCATTCTTGATTTATCTTAAGGCGAGACACGGCAGGCAAAAACATCGTTTTTTCATGCACTTATCAATTTTGAGATTTTGGGCTATTTTGCTTCCATAACATGTCTTCTTTCAGACTAATACAAAGAAATGGTCTAAAATACACATTATGGGTGTTAATTTTACTTCACTTTGACTGGTGTCGCCTGTAGATTTCTCCTAAATTCACCAGAACTGAGCGTTCTATCGCAGAGCGAGCCGCGTCTGTTCAGACTCCTGTCATATCAGGTATCGCTGTGAAGCTCTCTCTCTCTCTCTCTCTCTCTCTCTCTCCTGCACTAATTTGTCGGTTCCAAAAATGGTCATTTCCTTTGTACCAGCAACGAATCGTAAAAGGACGAGGGAGGGTCTCATTGGCTGGTGTCGTTTTCCGACAGCGTGATTCGTTTAGAAGCATCACTGCGCTCTGAACAGCGGAGGGACTTTTAAAAACGGGGAAAGGAAATCGATTTAAATCCTCACATAAAATAAAACAGCAACTCTCACTTGCTAGACAACAAAAGACAAAGCACAGAAACTCACCGAGCGATAAGATCCCTTTACAAAGTGCGTCATCGCGGAAGCTGTCACCCGTAAAAAACGAGTGTTTGCCGTCGGAGAACAGCGCGATACACAGCGGTGGCTTTTTTTTTTTTTTTTTTTTTTTACACATCAGACGTCTGAATGAACTGATCGGAGATTTAATGTCCCAACTGCGCTGGTACAGGGCTTAAAATTAACATCGATCCTCAGAATCACGTGTTCTGCAGTAGTTTACTTCTCAGTGACAGAGATGAAACGGATGTGACACTGGGAGAGATGATTAGCCAGACATAGAGAAACTGAAAACATTGGTTGTCATATTACAGATGAGCCCAACTGCACCTAAAGTGTTTTTCTTATTTGTTTGTTTTTTTAAAATTTTATTTTCTCTGACCTACTGGCCCACACCTGGAACTCACAGTGGCCAGACACCCTTGTTTCCAGTAACAATGGGCTCTATGCACATCTCCACTACTTTCTAAATTCAAGGCAGCTCTTTTATTTACTGACAAACTGATTAATCCAGGTGTGTCTGAGTAGTCACAATGGTCAGACACACCTGGATTAATCAGTTTGTCCAATAATGTAAAACAGGGAATAAAGGAGCTGCCTTAAGTTCAGGAAGTAGAGCTGTGCATAGAGCCAATTTGTGGAATTTTTGCAATAGAATCTTTAAAGGCCGTTTTCTCAAAATGAGCTTTTTCTTATACTCTGGACCCGAAATCTCCAGTTCAGCAGCACTTACAGACACCAAACCTTCCAGTTGTATTCCTGCCTATATTCTGAAGGTTTTTACAGAGGGGATTGTTGATATATCATTCACAGCCTGATTTATACAACAATTTATACCTAAAAGGGCTGGTGACAATATTTTCTCATTTACAGAGTGATAAAAAGAGATATCCAAAATCCCCTCTGTAAAAACTTTTGACTTTGATATGTCAACAAAATAAAACAAGAATTTTGAAAGTGGCTTTATCCAATCTTCAGATTTCGGGTCTGGAAATGTACACAAATTCACGCATATTTAATTAGATAATGTCTAATTTCCATATTTAAGCATAATATTTAAGAAAACATGTAATACAAAAAATAATTGTCTCAATCTAAGTAATAAACATAGAAAGTTTCATGGCAATAGCTGTTAGTTAAATTTTTTACCCTATTCACCTGGGGTGTCTCGCCTTAAGTTGAATAGAGCCTGGTTGTACGACAAGTACGAGCAGTTGCTGCCCCTTCAGCCTCTCAGTGGGACTGATGAACAGCGGTGAGGAGTCGGCTTGAAACCGATCAGCGACTTCAGGAAGATGGAGGAAGAACCATATCAGCCAGGACGTCGTACAGTATGACTGTCAAGCAGGCGGAGAGTCACAGCAGCAGCAGCTTTACCTCCTGACGACTCCCTCCTATCGATCCATGCTGTGGCAGTTGTGTTGTTGTGTTGTGTAGCAGCTGCACTGACAGGAACCTGCACAGAATCACATCAGCTGAGAAAAGCATCCGAGGACCGAGGACATCCACAGACGTCAGGCCACACACGTAATTAAAGACACACAACATCCAGTCAAACACCTTCTCACTCTGCTGCTGTTACAAGCTGCACCCACACACACACACACACACACACACACACACACACACACACACAGCCCAACAGCTTTTAGCAGAGTGTGAACCGAACTGAAGTCTTAAAATATTTGAGGTCTCGGTCTGTGCAACAGCATCCCGGTTAGAAGTGCAATAAAACAGAAACAACTGGTGCACAGATTTGTTGCATACTGTAGCTGTGCAATGATGAATAAAAATGTAATAAAAGGCGTTCTATTGTATCTCTAATGGTCTTTTTGAGATCTCAGGGTGGATTCACACAGACTGGTGCAGACCCCAGCTGAGCACCAGGAGCAGAAATGTTTCCATTGACAACTGACCGTGGTGCTGTACGTCATGTTTACATAACTACCGACTGTTGAAATGAAACTCTGAGAAATAACGCTAAACTTTGACAATAAAGACACAAGTATGCAGGTTATTTGTAGCACTGATCATTTCCTTTTATATCATTTGTATTTACCTCTCTCTGCAAATAACAGAGTTTGAGAATGAATTGCGGCCGCGCGGGAGCAAACTACGGGAGCCTTTTTAGCTCAAACATGTGGCGTACATGGGGGGCGACCGCCATTCCGACGGTCTGCCAGTCTGAAAATTCCCGAAGGTCCGTCATTTCGAACTTCCCGAGGGGCCGCCGTTCCAAATGTGTTTTATTTTGAAAATTGACCGGATTCTCTCGTGGTTTGACTTCCTGCCCGGCTTGATACGACGCGCCGCAGGGACAGCGCCCGACCGGCCCCTCCCCCTCCCCCTCCGCCTCCAAAGTTTCACCCAGGTGCGAGTCTGATGCATTACATCCATGGTCTGATGCAGCCGCGGCACTCCTGCTGAAAATAAATGTCCTTGCTCTGTGCTTTGGTTAGGTTTAGGCAATGTAGAAAGGAGTTGGTTAAGTTTAGTAAAAAGGTTAGGTAGAGGCCAATAAAATCGCAGTTAATATGTATTTCCCCCGGGAGTCGAACCCTGATCCACCGCGTCAAAAGCAGATGCTCTGACCACTACGCTACCACTGCAATTAGACTTAATTACTCCGTGCCGTAAACCATTCAAGATTTTTTCAGGTTCGGAATGGCACCCTTTTCCCATAAATAATTAAAGCAGAAGTAAGTGATATATTTGTGTTAATATAAGTCTTAAATAGTTGTATCTTCCGACAGCAATCACTTCTATAGAGCGATTCGGCGACGTCACCGGAAATCGAACGGCCGCCATTACTGCGGTGACAACTCACAGTCAGGCAGCTGTTGGCTCTGTGCGCGAAGCGGGCATTTGAATGCAAGTGGACCTTTTCTCTTCCCTTTCTCTTCTGCGAACATGTCCAGGAAGGCTGGGAGGACATGTGCCGTCCTCGACTGCTCTAATATCAGCAAAACACAGCCCCTTACTTCAGGAGGAGTGTCCGTGTTTAGACCGTAACGTTACGTACAGCGTGTCAGCAGCAGCAGCAGCAGCAGCAGCAGTCACAGCTGACCTGTACAACCTGGCTACCCTCCCTTCTCACCGTTACCTTCACATCGTGTGGACAGTCTGTGAATGTCTCACTGATCCCTTCAATATGATGTGATCATGGTCGTCTAAAAGCCGGTGTAAAATATGTCCGACCCATCCGGAGCTCAGGTAATTTTGACCATAAATCAGAGACCTGTAATTGACGTTTTTTCTGATCATCGGAGGCCAGCTGGTCAATAAAATATTCTTGAATATCTAAAACAAAGCAAAAGTTGTTGTTGTTTTTATAATCTTATTCATGTAGCCTGTCCACATGATTAAATATCCCGCTGCTGGCTTGCTAACGTCAGCACGCATAACGTACCGGTATGTTATATCGTTTATGATACAGTCTCTTATCTCCCTGTTACTCTAATCTTTCCTGCTAATCGCTCAAACAAATGATTAATTACTAAATGAATATTGGTATTCATGTAAGATACCTTAATCAGTTACTGGGGGGCACTAAACATCACAAATGCAGCCTATTTATGATGCTGTCATAGAGAATCAGTTTACTATGACTGACACATGTCACCGCAGCAATGGCGCCGCCGCAAGATGGCGGCATACACAAAACGTTCTCCGAATCGCTCTATAGAGTGTTTGGTCTGAAACACAGGTCTGTCAGTCACTCTGCTCTGCTCTGAGCCGAAGAGAAAACATTTATCATATCCTACAGTTTTTATCCAATGAGGAGAGAGAACGGCATGCAGGGCTGTGTGTGCAGCCAAGGGACGCCGTGAATGTGGCGACGTAGGGACGAGGACTGTTATGGTGCGTTCAAGGAAACTCGTATTTTTCCGACCGTGAAGTGGTACCAGTTCGATCTGGTACGAGTTCACCGGTCGGAAGTTACGAGTGGCCGTTATAGTGACTTTCACCGGTAAAACAGGTCGGAAAAACACGAGTGGGTTGCCTGAAACGCTACAAAGTCGTAAGTTGTGACTTGAAGCTGTAATTTACGATTTCAAAAGCCTGCCTGGAACGCAGCATTAGCGAAAACGACCGGACCACTTA
>NW_028220423.1:0-9237 GCF_045865225.1 Trachurus japonicus | reverse complement strand
CAAGCTGTTCTCTATCGTCTTGAGACTGTCTCTCCACTCAGTTACATATTCCATATGTACGGGATATGACCCCCGCTGCTTGTCAGGGCACGTGGATATTTCTTTAAGACACACCGGCTTGCCCGGCCACGCCCTATTGCGTAGCTATAAAGCGCCTGCGCCGGCGTGTAATCACTGATTGTTTGATCTCCACGTTGTACGTCAGGGTGCTGTGTCTCACAATCCGAGAAATTAATACTGAAAGAGGAGCAATAGATATAGCAGTGAATCCGCTTACCTGTGTGAGTCGGGGCGTCTGTCACTGGCAGCCTCCCTGGATTGCTGTATCCGAAGCTCTTTCTGTCTGTTCTTTTCAAAAAAAAAAAAAAAAGAAAACCATAGCCTGTCTGGTCCGGCCGGAGGTCCTCTGGCTCCCAGCGGCGGTGGCTGTGCTCCTCCCGGCGTATCGCTCGCGGCTCGTGAGCTAACGCGCTTGGTGGATACACACGGACTGCGTCCGGTACTGTGCTCTCTCCCCAGCGTATTGCTCGCGGTTCGTGAGCTGACGCGCTTGGTGGTTGAGTAGCCTACTGACTGGGTCGGCAGTGTCTTCCATCGGCGTATTGCCCGCGGCTCGCGGGCTGACGCGCCGGGTGGATTCACGGCGAACATCATCTGTGTGGCTGAGCCGGAGCTCTTCGGCTCCCGGCCTCGGCAGTGTTCCCTCACCGGCGTATTGCCCGCGGCTCGCGGGCTGACGCGCCCGGCGGCGAACGTCTGTCTCCCTTCTCCAACAGTTCGAGCACTCTCACCCCATCATAAGTGTACGGTTCCCACAGGGCCGGCACGCAAAGTACACTCACAAAAGCAAATAAAAAAAGCGAAGTTAGCTGCGGTGCTACAGGCTACCTGTAAACAGGAAGTGCGGTACTTCCTGTTTCCGGTCCTGGGCAGTATGGCAAGCCAGGAGGGCTATTGCTGTGTGGGCTGTGGGGTGGCCATGCCCCTAGAGGATGGGCATGATAGTTGCGTGCTTTGTTTGGGGCATGAGCATGCCTTGGCCTCAAGTGAGAAACCTCAATCATGCATGGACTGTTTTATTCTGCCCCCACATACTAGGGAGGCTCGGTGTCGTTTCTTTGCCTCAAAACGCTCAGGCCCTCAGGTTTCTGAGGGGCCGAGGCGGAAAACTGGCAGAACGGCTGCAGCTTCGGAGGGGAGGGGGGAGTCTTCAGGGGTCTGGCAGACTCCTCTGCTCCCCCTTCGGCCCATGGTGATCCGGCCTCCGCTCAGTTCTTTCCTGCCCCCGTCTTCAGGGTTGGACAGGGAGGAAGAGGCGGAGGAGGATGTGGATATAGAAACGGTCGCCTCCTCCGATGACAACGACCTCTCTTGTGCGCAGCAAACTGTGGACGACGCCACGAGGGGGGAGGTAGCTCACCGCTTTGAGGCGGTAATAAACAGGGCCTCCAGAGCTCTGGGGGTTTCCCTCCCTTCAAATCCTAGGGCCACGTCCTCTAGGTTTGAGGAGGATGCAGAGGTGCGCCCTGCATCAACCCAGGTGCCCCTCCTGCTTGATTTTAAGGAACTGCTGTGTCAGCAGTTCCATTCCCCAACTTCTACCCACAAGTGGTCTGCAGCATGTCGCCGGTTTTCTGACATGCATGACAGGGACCAGGTTGCTTGTGGGACACTTCCCCCAGTGGACCGAACCCTCACCCCACTGGTTTCCCCCTCCAGCTCTATCCTTGGCAACGCCACCTGCTCCAGCAAGAACTGCAGGCGAATGGATAGTCTGCTCGCGAAGCTACATAAAGCTATGGCGGTGCAGACCCGGTTGGCCAACACTGGGGCTATTCTGTCTCTTTACCTCCGTGACTTGTCTCGGCAGGCTCAGGATGACACCAGTGTGGGGGAGGAGCTACAGACGGCCTCCTCATGCCTCTCCTCCGTGATGAAAGAGCAGGCTGAGGCAGCAGGCTGTGCTTTGGCTTCCTTCTGGGTGGCTAGGCGCCACCTGTGGCTGTCTCAATCCCTGCTGCAGCAAGAGGATAGAGACTGCCTGCTTAAGGTGCCGGTGGAACCTCCCGCTATGTTTGGGCCCCATGCTACTGCTTTGTTGCAGCAGGCACAGGAGGGCCGCCGCTGTGCAAGGGAGGTTTCAGTGGGCCTTGCCAGGCGTACCACAGACATGGTCTCGTGGTCTCAGCCGGCACCAACTCCAGTGGCACCAACTCCAGAGGCCTCAACATGGCAAGGGGATCTCAGACCTGCGTTGGAGGCTTCCCGTCGGCGTGGGTACCCCCGACGGGGCAGGAGGCGAGGACCACCTGCCAGGGCTGAGGGGTCCTCCGAGCGTCCCCCAAGGTCCTGACAGCCACCAGGCCCTGGCCAACCAACCAGGTTCGACTTGGGACTCTGCCTTCGTCTCGTGGTGGAGGGACCGCCTGCACCATGGGTTCCATGGTGTGGGCAGCCCCTCTCACATGCAGCCCGTGCAGAGATGTCTGCTGGGCTTGCATTTGGGCCCGCAGGGGTCCCACGGGACCATAGTGGCGGTCCCTTGGAGGCTTCACAGGGCCCCCAGTGTCGGCGGGTCCTGGCAAACATCAACATGGGCCGGGCTCCGGCGTGTGCTGGGCGTGGCCCGACCTCACATTTATTTGTCTCCCCTCGGCCTTGCGTCTTGCAGGCTGAGTGAGCGGCCGCTCTGTGGCCAGGCTGGCCCCTGCGTCTTGCGGGGCCATTGTCGGTCTCCTTGGGTTAGTCCTGCGTCTTGCGGGCTTCCATGGCAGCCCTTTCCCTCTCAGGGTTGGCCCTAGCGCCTTGCGGGGCCTTCTCCTGTGAATTGTATATATTGTATGTTTGTACATAGTTCGTGTGTTGCACGTTGTGGTGTGGGATTGTGGCTGCACCGTCTCCTCACGGGGTGTCTTAAAGATCTATCCCGTACATATGGAATATGTAACTGAGTGGAGAGACAGTCTCAAGACGATAGAGAACGTATGGTTACATGGTAACCTTGGTTCTCTGAGTGAAGAGACTGTCTCTCCAGTCCTTAGGCCGCTCGGAGACACGTTTCAATCAAACTATCAGTGATTACACGCCGGCGCTTTATAGCTACGCAATAGGGCGTGGCCGGGCAAGCCGGTGTGTCTTAAAGAAATATCCACGTGCCCTGACAAGCAGCGGGGGTCATATCCCGTACATATGGAATATGTAACTGAGTGGAGAGACAGTCTCTTCACTCAGAGAACCAAGGTTACCATGTAACCATACGTTTCTGTGCCTGCACCTTTAAAGACATGATGGTGCATATCTGACACAGCACTGATCTCTGGGAAATACCATTGGATGCAGGACCCGTTTGCTTTCCTCATTCTAGGAGTTGGTCGGCTCAGGGAGGACCAGTTTACGTAGTATGTAGAGACCAGAAAAAACCTGTTTTTCATAATATGGGACCTTTAAGATTCGGCCAAATCCGAAACTGAATACCGAATCCTACTCCCATCATCTGCCCATACACTAAACACAATATAAATGCAGTAAACATTGTAAAAAACAATGGACAATAAGTCAAAGTCATTGAGGATACAGGATCTCATTCAATACAAGAAAGAGAAAAAAACTAAACAAAAAGTGAAATTATTTCCACAGAGCAGAGAAAATATCTGCCTGTAAGTATCACTGGATGTTAAAAGGATAGTTCAACATTTTTGGCAAATTGCCCCATTACCATAATCCCTATAGTTTTAGGAGTAGGCTTGTTACTTTTAATTGTCGGTGCAAGCTATTTTTAGGAACATGAGAGCGTTTTGGAGTTGTTGGATTGTGTATTTGATGAGTTTGATGAGGGAAACCAAGAAATCCCATGAGCCTCCGTAGCGTAGCTCTGAGCAGCTCACGGCTCTGTTCCACCGTTCTAAAAATAGCTTGCACCGACAATTAAAGGTAACAAACCTACTGCTATGACTATAGGGATTATGGCAATGGGCCAATTTGCCAAAATGTTTAACTATCCCTTTAACATGTTTTTTTATGTTTAAAAAAAACCAGCTGAGAGTTGGTTTTTACAGCAATCGTGATGCTAATCTCCGTTAGCTCATCTATGGTGTTTTCCATTATATGTTAGCATCAAGCTAGTGGACTTTATATTTAGTTTGTTGCTAGCTGTGCTGAGAGTGATTTGAACTTTGTTGTTCAGGGAGGCAGAATATCCTTCATAAACATTCATGTAGTTGTTGGCGGCGTGCGTAGGGTTCGGTTCTGTTGATGTTCTAAGGTTCGACAGAAACCAAACCCCAACAAAAAGTCCCAAATTCGTCCAAAACCGAAACCAAATCCTGGATTCGGTGCATCCCTAGTTCTTTATATTCTGAAATAGACAGAAAAGAAATGGTGACACATGTCTGTGGTGTGTTGTGTCGTCTTACAGTAGCTGGATCAGATCTGAGCGGCCATGTTGGTGATTTATGTGAAGAACTCACAGGAAACATGATTCAGCAGCCGCGTATAGAAGAGGACAGATCAACAGTCTCATGTGGATTCAAACTGTCCCGACTGCTGTTTCCTCTCTCTGCCCTTCATCAGAGAACAATCCTCTCACAACGATCGCCCTGCAAACTTGTTAATTTTTCTGCCTCCTCAGCAGCTTCTCGTTCCGTATGGACGGGATGAGCCGGGCGGCCGGCGGCGGCCCGACAACAACAAGAGGCAGGGAAACTCCGTCTGGCTCTGCAGGCGATGAGCTATTGGAGCCCCGCGGAGTTCAATCAATAGCATGTGTACAGCAATCTGCTGGCAGAGGCTGCGGCCAGATTCCACTGCAAACTGCCTCCTGCTCTAATATCAGAGATCAGACAGCGAGGCGACGCTCTCCGATGAGTTTCTACAAAAAAAAATCTCATGTTTGACAGTTCGTCTGTGTCTCTAAGAAAGAAAGTTCTGTGCTAACGTCATTTTCAATTAGATCCACTGTTAAAGTTGAGCTCAAACATGAACAGATGCAATTTCCAATCAATTATCTTTGTGAGTAGTTTAGTGCAAGTTTAACAGTTTCCTTTGCCAGTTGACACACAACACCATCATTTCAGCCAATCAGAGGGAAGTGGGCTTTTAAGGCGTCCTCTTAAGGAGGCTTCAGTTAAAATGGTCGGTTTCAGGCTTCAGCCCCACTGAGCAGCTGCCTTACTGTCAGTTTGGGATAAATAAAAGTTGTTTTTTGAACATATAATCATGCAAAGCTGCTCCAGTGGAGTCCCAGGATAAAAATATGGAGCTTGAAATAAGCATAAAGAGGTTTTTCTCCTTTAAGGCCGAGCTGAGCCGCTCTGTGGAGGAGGAAGTTGATTCCTGCGTCTTTTCCCAGAATCCTCCAAAGAGTTAAAACAGGAAGAGATCACGTTCAAGACCAGAGAAACTGATATTCAACCATCTATGAGATAACTGATGCAGTATGGAGTCACATCAATGAGGATGAAATGTTAAATGGAAAGTAAAAGGTGTGTTTGTAATGTCAATGGGGTTCACTGCCACTGAATATTATTGAAGAAAATCTGAAAAATCGGTTCAAAAACTTGTCAAAACAACATCTTTAAATGTATTGGAGAAAAAAATATAGATAAAGTGGGTTTTTTTAATAAATAAAAAAAGATCTGAGTGATATTAGTTATAACTTTTGCAGTGAAATGTATTTTAAATCCCCTGTCTCCTTCAGTGTAAATATCTAAAGGTGTAGGATGAATAAAAGCATCATATTGGAAAAAATATTTCTGTTTTTCGCTATTTATTTGTAAGTTTCAATTTTAGTTTGCTGAGAGGAACATTTACTTATTATAAGTAAAGTGTTTATATGACTGAGTTTCTTTTGAGATTAAATGTGTAAAGGCTCCAAACAGCACAAACTGTAGTTAGTAGTGAAACATTAACGACTGAGAAGTTTCCAGACAACATGGACGTGACTGTTTCCGCCTGTAGCTTCAATTAAAAACCAGATGTCTGCAGACGGTTTTTGTTTATTTAAAAAAAAAAAAATCACATGGAAACTCACTGATTATAATTTCTAACTGTAAATCCTACAGCACTCACCCGCTGCCTGCAGGAAAATAGTAAATTAGCTCTAATTTAAAGAGTGTTGGAACACGTAAACTGTGAATTAACGGGGTCAGTGATTCACAGGGAGGGAGCTCGTTCCAGCCTTTATGTCAAGATTCATCTCTCTGCACATTTTTACAGAGTCGTGAAGCCCCGGAGGTTCAACGATCGATCAGCTGTCAACACACACATAATTACCAACAATAACTCCTGCACGGCTGCAGCTCCGACCCTTTGTCCACGGAGCAGCCAGAGGTCACTGAACATCCACTCATTCAGCAGATATGATGGGTTTTTATATTTACAGACACATCAGATCAACTAAACTGGTCTCATCCACTACGTTCTTCATATGAGCTTTAATATCCAGTGACATACAGGCACTAAACACCAACACTGTCCTGCTGCAGAGGCTGCACAGAGGGATTCAACAACACTTTACAGGTGGAAATTAGAAAATGTTGCTATAACCCATGGCTCAAGACATCTTTCTTGTCCTACAAGATTAATTGTGGGTATAACTCTTTAATTTGCAGGCCGCTAAGTGATAATGTCAAGAAATAGTTTAGAAATAACGGTCAATTTCATAGTAATGTCATGTTTTTCATAAAGGCAAAAGATTACACGTGCTTTTCATGCTTTGAAATGCTTTTTTTTTGGGAAAAGCCAGAATTTTTCTCCACCAAGACCGTTATTTCTGGGCTATTTATAGACATTATGGTGCAATTAATTGTTATTTCTTTGCTACTTCTTGACATTTTCACATAATTAGTGGCCTGTGCATTGTCCCTGTTTTAAATAAATAAATTCCTATTCCTATTCCTATATGATAACCTGAACTTAATACATACAGATTAGAGTGTTTTTAGCTAATTTAAGATAAATCATGGACCATCAATAATAATAATAACTTTCAAGCCAGAGACTCCAGCATGTTGAGCTGCACTACCAGTTAAAAGTCTGGACACGCCTTCTCATTCAATGTTTTTTCTTTACTTTTATCACTTTCTACATTGTAGATTCAAACTGACGACATCAAAACTATAAAGGAACACATAAGGAGTTATGTTGTAAACACAACCAGAATATGTTTTATGGTATTATATTTTTCAAAGTATCCACCTTTTGCTTTAAAGGTATTCAGAAAAGAAAATTGATTTTGAGCCCACTGTGGGTCTTAACATTAGTGTTATAACTCATCTATCAGACGATGGAGCCCAAACTTTGTGCTAAATTCTATTTTCCAGTAAATCTGGGATGGAAGTGTGGTAGTTTTTTTCACATTGGATAATGCAGGCGCAGGAATTATACGTCACGTTGCTCACGATTCATCAGCCAATGTTATTGGATCTGTCATCCGTCAATCAAACGTCTGAGACACACACACACATCGAGCTTGGTCTCGCCCCAAACATTGAATAACATTGATAACGACCAATCAAATTGGTTTTCCTTACTCGGGACAAACGGCCGTTTCTGAACAGACAGTTTTGCACATTTTTGATTCAGTCATCAAGGAGTTCCCAGAGGAGCTGAGACCTTGTTGCTGTTTGACCTTCACTCTGCTCCAACTCATCCCAAACCATCTCAGCTGGTTTCAGGTCAGCTGACAGAGAACACTTTGGTTTTATCGTCCTGATGTCTTCAGTTTGAATCTACAATGTAGAAAGTAATAGAAATAAAAAAAGACCATTGAATGAGAAGGTGTGTCCAACCTTTTGACCGGTGCACTGATGATCAGAGCTCCAGATGAACTCTTTTACAGCTCAACCCAGAACTACACTAATAAAACCCGGCCCCTGAAAGTGTTTGATTGTCGTTGAGTATTTGAGCTCGGGGACGAGATGCAGATCTTTTTGAATGTGTATGAGGCTGCAGGCGGGTGCAGTGATGAAGGATTTCTATCTAGGTGATGCATGTGGAAACCTGAATGAATCAAATCTTTGAAAATATCAGACATTTGATGTTCTTATCTGATTTGGAACTTGATGTTATTTCAATCAATTTAAAATGTTCAACTTGACCGATTTTGTGATTAAGTTGTCAGGGCAACAGGAGACGGGTTTCCAAAGCTGGGAACGACCTGGACCTGGAAGAGGAAGAACAAAGGTTGTCAACATGAGACAGTGAGACACTAGAGGGTAAAGAGGACCAGTTTGCGTCCAGAAAATATTATATTTGTAGCTCTTGTCTTAACTCATTGAGTGCCGCGCTCCTTTCCAAAGTTTTAGTCAAGTGTACCGGCAAATTAGACCATATTTGACTTTTTATTTTAGAGCCATAGTGTATTCTATATTATTGCCACCAACACATACTGTGGCTCATTTGAAAGGTTTAACTTTATCCTTCAAATGGCCACAAACCGTTTGTTTCTACGTGCCTCCGTTCCTGAGAAAAGTCAAGCTAAACATGGCTGGGTTTCACCAAAATCCCTCCTTTTTTTCTAGAAAAGGAGATATAGCGTCTTTTATGAAAGGTGCGCTGTTTGTGCCTGTCGCTCTTCTCACACTCGCATTTCTGGATCAAAGGGCTCGTATAAGATAAATATACACAACAATTGTTGTTCTATTCACAAAACCACCATCGGGGGCGGGGGGGGCGCCACTAAACAGCAATAACACAGACGCACCGTGCCGTGTCACAGCCTCTCGCCGCGGAACGTGAGGCTCTGCCGGCCACAGCGGCTCGCGAACACCGGTCCCGCCGGTGGTCGTGGTCCTTCTGTGGGACGGGTCGGTGACGCCGGTCTGCTTTGACCCAGAGACCATCAGATTTTACCGCGGGAGGACTTTGCGGAGGACACGGTGTTGCTCCAGATGAAGACCGGGCGGGACAGTGGGCTGAGAGCTTCCTGTTTCTGCTCTGAGCTGCTGCAGCCTCGCGGGTGAGAGCAGAGCAGCAGCGGCGCAGCTGCGCTGCATCTGCATGCAGAACTCCGTTTGCAGAAGCTGAGTTATGATAAAAACTTCCAGATCATGAGCTGTCATGTGACTTGATCGTCATCTATTTCAGTTCTCCTCGTCGTAGAGTCCCCAAATTTACATATAATGTGTATTAAAGTGTCTATTTTCATAATTTAAAAAAAAAGCAAAAAACGAAAAATTTCGTTTTTGGCACTCAACGCATGGGAACGAAAAACGAGAAATTACGTGGTTGGCACTCAAT
>NW_028220422.1:0-4976 GCF_045865225.1 Trachurus japonicus | reverse complement strand
TTAAACACTAGAACCGCCGTGAGGTCATTTTGACCTCTCTCGCTTCTTAAAATGCACGTAACTCTGTTTGCGTAAAAACCCTATGTCTCCCAGTCGGTGACTTTTCCTAAAAGTGTGTTCTACATCATCCTATGCGCTTTCACGATTCTAGTATAAAAGGGAACGAAAAAAAGAGTGATTTTACCTAGAACCGCCAAGAGGTCATTTTGACCTCCATTCATTCTAATGCAAAAATGCTAAATGTACTGCATTTATATAGCCATATATATTATAAAGCCAGCCAGACACACAGTTCAAAACACTTTATGGTAATGCTTCACATTCATATACATACACATACTTTACCAAAAATAACAATAGTCGTTGCTAGGCAACCATTACAGACAACTCTTTATTTTTCTATTTTTTGAACTGTGTGTGTATATAAAAAAATTATAAAACTGATTTTCCAATCATTGCAATCTGGGCTAAAGAATGTCCATTTAGTCACTCAGTTTGTCAGTTAGTTAGTTAGATAGTTAGTTAGTCATTTTGACCTGATCCCACAACACAACACGAGTTCAGATATTAGAAAGTTGTCAAACAGTTAAAACAGGACGTCAAACAGATAACAAATGAACATTACTCATAAACATTGAACATAACAATGACAGTCCCTTGCTCTCATGAGAAATGGACATGAATTCAGAAATTTGTAACAATTTTGAAAATTTTTATATACACACACTGTTCGAAAAATAGAAAAATAAGAGTCGTCTATATTGGTTGCCTAGCAACGACTATTGTTATTTTTGGTAAAGTATGTGTATGTATATGAATGTGAAGCATTACTATAAAGTGTTTTGAACTGTGTGTCTGGCTGGCTATATAATGTATATGGCTATATAAATGCAGTACATTTACCATTTTTGCATTAGAATGAATGGAGGTCAAAATGACCTCTTGGCGGTTCTAGGAGTACATAGAATGTTGGCGGTTCTAGTGTTAATGTCTTTTATTGTGTTCACCTCCGCTGTGATGAGTGTTTTAGCTTCTTTCAGCTAGTTGTTTTGAGTTTTCAGGACCAGCAGCCTACTCACCTTTTCTATACTGATCAGACCTGAGCCATGTTAAACAGAGAAAATGATCCAGTCTTCATGTGTTGGCTTTACTCACCACTGACTTACTTACTTTTCACTTAGTTTTTTCTTCTCTTTGACTTAAAGAGAGGACTTTTGGAAAGCAAAGTGTTTTCACACTACATTTCCCATGAGCCTCCGTGCACACGGTGAAATTCTTGGACCGGCGCAAGACGGACAAAAGCGAAAACATTTGCCAACAATGTTTTCATTCATCAAGAATGAAAGTCAGAGGTCCGAAGACGATAAGATACCGTCGTACTGTAGTTCCGACCATAAACAATGCCAACTAGCGATCCGGCGGTGTTATTCCCATGACCCGCCGGGCAGCGTCCGGGAAAACTATTGTAAAGTGGGAAAATGCTGGGCGAGTCGACCACTAAATAATAATATCTAAATAACTATTAAGACAAAACGATATATTTATTGTAAGTGGACCCATGAACAAGTGTGGGTTACATAGATTCATCCACATTAATATGAGACTCTTTTATAATGTAAATAAAAACTTAGCTGTTAGCTCACAGCTTTAATGAACTTTTCAAACACAGCGTAGGAATCACTGTGAAGTTTCCTTCATGCTGTTTCTCTTCTTTTAATCAATCGAGGTGCAAATGTGCAATGTTATACCTGCGGAGTTTATTTTCTTTTTTTAAGTGATATAACTTATATTTGGTCTTTTGTCTCCCAAACTTCTTCTCTGATTCAGTTTTAGTGGCAACAACTGAATAAACATGTCAAGAAAAAGAATCCATTCAAAGGGCTGAAGTGAAGCAAAACAGAAAACATGTGTTGTTTTTCTCTTTCAGGGGGGAACGCTTGATGATATATTGATTCAACAGTGTGTGTGTGTGTGTGTGTGTGTGTGTGTGCGTGTGTGTGTGTGAGAGAGAGAGAGAAAATAAAATGTGTGCGCGACACCCTGTATTTTCTTATTGTTTACCATTTGTGCTCATAGGTAGAGTATCTGTGCATATTTCTTAATGAAATTCTGATAGGTGCTTAGATGATTGACTGTGTGTGTGTGTGGGTGTGTGTGTGTGTGTGTGTGTGTGTCAACTGCAGCACTTTTATAAATGTGCAGAGTGATCCATCATGCGGCGCTGCCTCGGCCGTCCAGACCTCAGAACAGTAGAACTAACGACCGCAGCGTCACGGGTTGTTGAGCTCCTCATTTCTAATTGATGCCCCCCCCCCCATTGGATTATAAGCGTCCAAGTGGAAATGGAAGCAAGGTATTATGGGTAACGGTTAAAATGACAGTTTTTAATGTAATCTAAAAATGCTGATGTCATATCTGTTATTTATTTTTGATGCACAGAGGTGTTTTGGTTTGGTGACGTTTGATTCATGTTTGTGTTTGTGATTTTTTGCATTTAAGGAGGAAACGTAACCACAGAAACTAAAATCAACGGCTGAAGATAATCCAGCGCCTCTTGGACACCTGTCCTGTTCACTAAACTAAACCATCGACGTTGCTTTTCTGCACCAATCAACCAGACAGCGACTACTATGACCTTTGACCTTTGACCTTCAGCCCTGGTGCACTTGGCACCTCTGGGTGATGAAATGATGTGCACAATCATGGTGATGAAATCGTTCTTTCTTCACTTGCACCACTTCCTGTCGTGTTCAACGGATCATCTGACTCATTCTGCAGCAGAAACTCAAAGTCCTGGATGGTTTTGTGTTTTAATAATAATAGTAGCTAATAAGATTAATAATAATAATATCAGCAGACAGTGTTGATCATGTTGTGACTGACAGTTCAGGGGGTGGGGGGGGGGGGGGGGGGGTCGCCTGTGACTATTTTTGTTATTTAAAATTCAGATTTTGTTGATAATATCATCAGGGACACGTGTGATTGAATGACCCTGATCCTGCGGTTCTGCCTGAAAGGAAAAAAACACAAATGATCAGAGAAAAGAGGCGATCAATAAAACAAAAAAAGGCCATTTGATAAACAGAAAATCACAATAATAATATGAAGTTTTTAATATTTATACGATTGGACTGATCACATGATGCCAAAAGATCAATTTCTTATAATAAAATCCCTGGTAGGTGTGAGGAGCAGGTCGGAAGTTGAACAGTTGGACTCCTCGTCGTCTTGTTCCCGCTGCTGCTCTCTTCTCTCTTACATTTTAATTTTGTTTTCGTATAAGCAAAGCTCTTGTTTAAAAAATGAAAGTCACTGACAGACAGTCACTTCCCCAAAGTCACCGACACTTCTAATTATAGTCTGTTAGAGTCGTCGTGGTGCTTTTGGTTTGAAAGTGAGATGATGATGAAGTGTGTGTGTGGCTGTGTGTGTGTGTGAGCTCAGGTTGTTGTTTTAGATTTTAGATCTTTTCAGGTGAGGCTTCACTCACACGTAGATCTGCGGCCTCAGACCAGATCAAACGCTACCCGAGCTGACAATGAGGTTGTACCAAGTAACTTCCGCGTTCAACAAACTGCAATCCCCCCGGCTTCCTCTGGGGGCTGGTGTCAGAAAGCAGCATTCTCCATAGACCCCCATGTTAAAATCGCCGACTTTACATCCTCAATAAACATGATCAAAGCCTGGTGTCAGAAAGTTTTTTGGTCTCAATCGATAGTTTCTACCCCCACACACACTCTGAGGGGGGGGAATTTTTTTTACTATTATTAGGTTTAAAATTCTCGCCAATTAAGGCGCGGAATCGTTGAGTGACAGGTCCGAGCAGCTCCGTGGACAGCTGCTTCGAGGCCAGTGGGCGGGTTCTCGGCCGGCCAATCCAACATGGCGCTGTTCAGTCCGCCATATTTGAGTCACAAAAACGACTCCCCAAAACCAATGGGGGACGTCACGGACGCTACGTCCATGTTTTTTACAGTCTATGGGTTGTAGATTCCTAGACAGGAGAGGAGGATAAAAAAGAAGTGCAGCTGACTCGCTCCTTTTTAGCCGTCTTCCACCCTCACTTCCTGTTTCTACAATATCCACTTGCACTGACAACAGCATTTGGCCTAGGCTATGACTTTTTTTCTTCTTTTTTTTTTTACAGTTTTGTTAGGGAAATCAGAGCTTTGGTTAATGTTAGGGAAAATATTAGCTGTGTCCCAATTCAGGGGCTGCATCCTTCGGAGGGTGGATTTGAAGGCCGATTACGTCACAGCGCTGCGCGAAGGCTGTCCCAATTCGTCCAAATTCGAAGGGTCCTCCAAATGCAGCCTCCAAATGCGTCCTCCTTTCCCCTGCATTCGGAGGATGCATCGCTACTATCCTTCGCGGCCTCCCGTATCCCAAGATGCTTTGCTGCACCGTTGTTGTTATTAGCAACCTAGCCGTTAGCTATCGAACGGTAGCAGCTCTGTGCTGTAGCCATGGTAACCCGGCTCTGCGGCCGGCTCGGAGGTGTGGCTGCCCGCTGCTGAGCTCTGCTCTGCTCTGGCTGCACAGGTGAGGAGCAGAGGCAAAGCATCTTGTGTGTGACAACTTTTAATAAGAAAGCTATGAAAACACATTACTTGTGCTCTCTTTATTCTCTATTCAATAGCCTACCCCCCTGGCTGCTGTTCAATGGTTTGTTTATTAGTATATTAATGATAACTGCCCTTGTATTGATTCTACTTCTTTAAAAAAAAAAAAAAAAAAAAAGTGAGGGGCGGAGGAGCGGTAGAGCTGTTGCAAGCGCCACTTTTAAATGTTTAACGTCCGGCCGTTGTTTACGTTACGCCGTTGTTTACGTTCGGATCAGGAAATGCTCTGAAGGCTGGACCGTCCCATTTACCGACCGTTGATGCGGCCCCCGGAGGAGCCTCCGAAGCCGTGCCTCCGGAGACCGCGTAGGCTGGGTCCTCCGAAGGCTGCAGCCCCTGAATTGGGACACAGCT
>NW_028220421.1:0-20100 GCF_045865225.1 Trachurus japonicus | reverse complement strand
GACCTTGGATACAAATTTTCCTGGCCAAACAAAGTAAAAGAAAAGATTCATAATAATGTTTTGTAACCAACAAGCTTTTTATGGAGGACATCCTGTATATTAGATGATGAAAAAAAAGAAAAGGCAGGGCTCTTCAAACTCTGCCTAAACTCACTCTGAACCTAATTAAAAATTTCCATCAAGATCAATACTTCATTTCACTGACATTTGTGATGCGGTGGTTGCAGAGGAGCTATTTTACTAAGTGTATTTCTGTGACACAGGTGGTCCATAAAAAATATAAAATCAAAACTGGAAACAATGAAGAGAATCATCAGTCCAAACATTTCCAAAAAGTCATCTGAGACTGAAACATAAATGTTGAGATAATTTGTTTAAGAGCTCTTCAGCAGATGTTTTCACACACAGAGGGAGTTTAAGGACTGAAAACTTTGCTTTTCAGCACCAAGGACAGCGCCATGTATGCCAGCGAGTACTTCACACCATGTTCAGTATATGCATGTCTTACCTAGCCGTGGGTCAAACTGCCTCATCTGAACTTCTTCCACACAGTCTGCCGGGAACCAGCCTGTCCTCCCTTTGACTGTGCCTTCCCAGAAACCTCCTTCTCCTATACTCAGCACTGATAAACAGAGAAAGGAAATGGAGAAAGGGGTTAAATCAGTCAAATATGGTCATAAAACAGAATTAGTTGTCTTCACTGGGAGGTTGTGTAGTGTTCATAGTCTTGAAAAAAAAAGAGACAAAAAACGACAAATAGCAGAGTGAGGTATTAAGGATTTTATGCTCTTGGTTCATAATTTATAGTGGAGTGTGCAAAGAGAGAGAAGGTAGGTGGAACAGGAGAGAGAAAGGAAGGAGAAAAATGTAGTTTTACAAATACACAAACTTTGAGTGCACTGATACAATGAGACTCTGTCACGTGAAATAATTGGTCTATAACGAATGTGCCTTGGGTGAGGTGCCTGGGTAACACAGGTTTTATTATTTCATATCAATAAACAATTTGTAAATTCAAATAGATCATGAAAGAAAGGAAGAGGGAGCGATGGTAAAAGATAACAAGAGGGCGGGAAGGAAAAGGAAGGAGAGAGATTCCCTCTAAGTTCCACTGTGGTAATTAGGGATGAATGTATAGTTGATATTGATCTTCCCTCCAGGACTGAGCCAGCATGCTCATATCTACAACACTCATCCATTATCTCAGTGCACACACACACGTAGACACACACACACGCGTAGACACACACACACACACACACACACACACACACACACACACACACACACTCCAGAGTTTACCAGCTGGAACTGAGGCTTTGCCTGAGAGAGCCCTTCTTCTAAACGGGTTGCTAGGATACGGGCAGTGTGATGTTGCAGCCGGCAGACAACCTGCTAAATGATGTAGTCGACTTCCTCCGAGCCATATTCTACTCGGGAATGGGGACATGTCACAGTGATGTAACCTCAGGCACTACGAGAAGCAACCAACTGGACTTCATCAGACTTCATCTTCATCTTGACATGATAGTAAAAACTCAAATATCATCCATTCACAGGATTCCTTGAGTCTTGTAACAAATGCACCATTTACTCAAGAACTTACTGGTGCTTCAGCTAAAGGTCAAGTACATCCACTACTAGTATAAAGGCCAGAGCATGAATGTACATGTTAAAATCAAGGCTGTTGGAGACATTTACATTTTAGTATTTACTAAAGTTGATCCTCACTTAAAGGGATAGTTCAACATTTTGGCAAATTGGCCCATTGGCATAATCCCTATAGTTTTAGGAGTAGGTTCTTTACCTTTATTTGTCGGTGTAAGCTAATTTTAGAATGGCTCAGCCGAGCCGGGAGCTGCTCAGAGCTACGCTACGGAGGCTAATGGGATTTCTTGGCTTCCCTCATCAAACTCATCAAATACACAATACAACAACTCCAAAACGCTCTGGTGGACAAGTTGTGACCACATTCACCACGCTATGAGATAATAACGAAACATTACGAGACAGAGTTGTTTTCGAGGCAAATGCAGAGACTGCTTGCTGAAAATCTGCCCCCGACGGGAACGCGTGGTGAATGTGCAGGTCACAACTTGTCCACCAGAGCGTTTTGGAGTTGTTGGATTATGTATTTGATGAGTTTGATCAGGGAAACCAAGAAATCCCATTTGCCTCCGTAGCGTAGCTCTGAGCAGCTCGCGGCTCGGCTGCGCCGTTCTAGCTTACACCGACAAATAAAGGTAACGAACCTACTGCTAAAACTATAGGGATTATGGCAATGGGCTAATTTGCCAAAATGTTGAACTATCCCTTTAATATTCTCTTTTACATAATCAATGGCTAAATGTTGGGCCTAAACAGAGCATTTCAGAATAAAAGTAGGCTAAACACGCTCAATATTGTTAAAATCTTGACACAGCTTTCCTCTGCCAGGCTGAACATATATTACACTAGCTAAGAGAGAAGTGGTGTTTGAGAGGGGAGATTGGCTGTTTATCGACTCCCTGCTGTAAAAAACATGACACTCAGCACACAGAGGATACATCGACTGATCCTCCTCTCTGATCTCAGCTTAACAAAACTTTACACTGCCTGTCTCCTGAGAGCAGACACCCCCCTGTCTCTTTATCCTCTCTATACTGTACACATCTTTCTCTCTCACTCTCATTCTCTATTTTCTGAATGGTTTTCTGGCCGTCGTCTCTATTGCCTCCTCTTTGTCTCTGTCAGTGTATCTGCCTATTGTAACGGTGTCCCTGCAGTGGACAGGTGCTGGCTGTGTTCTCTGTCCCCCACTGACAGAAATGAAAGAAAAGGTGAGACCTTTGATTGAGCTTCTCGGTCGCCCTCGCTCACTTCTCTCGCTCCCGTCTTCCCCCACATTACTAATCCATTTCTTGTTTCTGAATCCTGACACAATCGCCTGACAAACTGGACAGGACTAACCACCGAGTACCGAGCCTGAGCAAAATCCACTATTTTAGAATACAAAATATATCTGCATAAACCTCTTCATCATATACTGTAGGCTGCTGTTATATGCACACATGAATATACACATATAGGCTACACATACACATATGTAATGTACATTCAATCATCCTCTTCCATGAGGTTTAAACACAGTGAAGGAACTGAAAACTGAAATCAAGCCAACAGATTGAAGCATGTGCGCTCACTCACACTCACACACAGACCCATTTACAAGCACATGGTAAACAAAACTGTCACTGTAACACTCCTAAGAAGTCCTTAATTAAAAAGACTATGGTTATTATCTTGGCAAAATTATACTGTTAAACAATACCACGCATTTCCAGTAAATCTGTTTCAAACACTGTCATTTTTTGTAATTGGCTTCAGTTCATATCTGGCACAAACACATCTACCGGTGACCACGTATATATTTAGTCTATATTACGTCACACACAGCATAAAGGCCTGCATGCACAATGGCCCTCATTTATGAAACTTGCGTACACCAAAAAAATGGGTGTACACCAAATTCACCGCAAGGATCGGCATTTATTAATCTGAGCGTGAGCGTACGGTACGCACAAATCTCACGCCAGCTCTAACCAGGTGTACGCACATTTGGAACCAGCGTAGAACATGCAGGAAGGAGTGCTGCTGTGTCAGAATGATTATTAAACCATAGTCTAATAACGCAGCGATGTGGACCACATGTTGTTGTTGTTTATATTGATAAAAAGATAAAAAGTAGCCAAAAAAAAAAAAAGAAACGCTACAACCAAGTCCGTGTTGAAAATTTAACTCGACTTTTATTTTGAGCAACTGAGATGAATTAAAAACCACGATGTGACAGATGCTCGTTAATCAGCTGTGTCAACAGAAACAGTCAATGACAGACAGACCTGTTATTGTAGATCACACACACAAACCAACATCTGCAGCACCAGAGCATGACCGGACGGCTCCGGGGGGGGGGGCTCCGCTACCTGTCCAGGTGCAGCTGATCTCCGCGGCGGAGTGTTTTTCTTTTCTTTTTTTTTCCGTCACTGGGACCTGTCAGCGGGACATCGGGCCGGTGTTTCACATCCCTCCATCAGCTGAACCATATCACCGGTGCTGATGGTCATAAAGTCGCGTTCGCAGCAGTAATATGCCTGTGATTTCTCCTCAGTCACTTGTGTTTAGTAAACTGCAGGAGCGTTTCATGAGGTCGCTGGTTTTCCTGACGTGGTCGGTGACACGTGCGTCTGCAGCCTCCATCCACCGGGATGACGCTTATCAATCACAAAAACTATCAATCCAGATATTTAATGTTGCCGCCCTCTCCCTGTTCAACGCGGTAATGTCAGTAAAGTCCCTCTTCTTGGCCGTCTTCCGTGTCTCCATGTGGTAAAAGGGGCAGGGCGACGCCTCTAAAGCAGGAATATATCGGGGCGTGACATTTAAATGACGCTCGTTTTCAGCCGCCGGATTTATCACCACCACGCCGGTTCTACGCCGAAATCAGCAGCGTACACACTTTTAGTAAATCACACGTGACACTTGCCGTACACTGATATTTACACCAGAATCTACACCAGATCCTGCGCAAGTTTAATAAATGAGGGCCAATATGTCCACAGGGAGTTCTGGTGCTGCATCAGTAGCCTCTACCTTACACTGCTACTCTGTTTTGGTGCTTGCCAGCACTGTGTTGGCATGACAACTGTCCCTGTGATGAATCAGATGTGGGCTCACAGGAGCCAAGTGGCAGGAAGGAACTCAAACAGTGCATGTCTGTGCAGGAGGATTTACAATATGTGTGCCATGTTTATGTTTTAGTCCAACCAGGCCACTTCAGGACGGCTGCCATGTGGAGAGCTACAGTTGTAGATGGTGGTGGGAAAAGGCCTGTAAACAGACACACTCTACACTGTGGCACAACTGTGGCACACAAAAGGGCAAAACAAGTGGAAAAGAAGATTATATATTTCCTCTGCTTGGCAAGATTACAGTATGACACAGTATCTCTAGCCTCTAGCTGAGTGGTACAGAGATCACTTGTCCCATAGCAGTATGTTCGAACTGAATGGTCTTGTTCTTTTGAACTATGTTTGAGTTTTGTGAAATAGGGGATAACATTAAGAACTGGTTACCTTGGTCAAAAAGAAGAATGCAGTTATTTGTTTAGTGGATATCTCCTGCACTGAATAGGACAGGTTCGTTCAGGCTGGTGAAGAACCTCACTTAGCTCCTGTAGGTGGGACTCGTTTCACAGAAACAATAGAGATCATTTAAATCAGTATAAATTCTGTGTTTTCCATTCTACTGGGAGTTAATTAACTAAAAGGCAATTCACTACATACGGCAGTCGACACATCAGCTGGACTCCGGCTTTTCTTTCTACTGAACAAGAGGTCGGCTTATCTCCACAGGCAGAAAACTGTCAAAGTGATTCATAATCACCAGGCAAACCAGTGGGACATGCCTTCACACAGTCACATATGCAAACACATATACACATCATTGCACATATGGTAATGCATTGAGTTACCAGAATATTATGTCCTTTTTTACAGTAGTAGTGCCGTGTTGTTCTACCTCTAGAACTGGGAGTGATTCTGCATGATGCTGGAAGCATCGGGTGACGGTGTTGTTCAATGTGCAGTTATTTGGACAATTGTTGCAACATCAACAGCTGCACAGTCTTGTTAGAAACCTGCTCTGTCTCTGGATTAACTGCAGCCTTGAAGGACTGAAACTGGTCATTAACAGCGTCAAGGTGCTCCTTGAGCCAAATTCAGATTATTTAATCATGAAAATGCAAAAAGGAAATAAATTTGTCAGCAACTTTTTCATTCTGCTCAATGGTCCAGTTTTGATGTGCCTGTGTCCACTGCCAACTCTAATCTTATCTGTTAACCTCAGCACATATAGCTGGGCAACACACCAATTTTTTTTTCAGTTACTAACTTCATGAATCTCTCAAACAGCCTAAAGAATCTATTTGAATTTGGACAAAAAAAATCACAAGTGCGCCAACATGACAAAAATAAAATATTATTATTATTCATTGCTTCATTTATCATCACTGGACTAATTGTGGCAATGCATCAAGACCCCCAGTGTGATCAGCCTTTCGACTGCACACAGCAGTGGCATGCTGATGTACAAGCTCTACTAAGGTGGGTCATATAATAAACTAAACTCAAATATGAAGAATCAATAGCATTTCAGTGCAGCATACACAGCCACTAACACTCAACACTAGTACACACATTCATATTGTTCCACAGAACACAGTGCATGATGACAATTAAATGTTCCCACGGTAGATTTTACTACGTCTCACTGGGCCATTACTAGAAAATTCTAAGCTTATATAGAAAAAACACACAAACAAAGCATGAAATGTGGCCAAAAAGGAGGAGAGACATAATAGAGCTCCCTAGAGAACCAAACAAAAGGAAAATGTGTGACAGAAAGACGCTTGCATTCAGCAATGACAAAGAGAGATGGGAGCCAGCTAAAGACAGAGACAAGATGACACGGGGAAAGAGCCATGTTTCGTCAAGCGTCTAGTTATTCATGATGGTCCAAAAAGTCTGAAGTCTGGTGTGTGTGTGTGTGTGTGTGTGTATTAAAGCCTGCATGTATTACCTCTGAGTTTTGCCCTTGGTTAAGTCAGTCACGACTCCAGGTTTAAAAATAGCATCAGTGAGGATGCAGAGCTATTTATACTCTTCACACACCCTGTCTGCTAGCTTCAATGCATCCCTGCTTGAGTGTGTATGTCTCCGACTGTGTGTGTACGTGACGACCGATTGAGCTCATTTTAATTCTTGCTTTGCTTTGCTCTATTGCTTTGAGCTGAGTCATTCATTTTCTTGCTCCTTCTCTTTTCATGGTCGTTGTTTCTCTGTGCACCAACAACCACACACACACACTCACACAGAGTGAGGGCGACTTTCGTGAATGAATGAATGAATGAATGAATGTTAGTTGGAAGGGGAGGAAACTTCAAAACACACTCACATGAACAAACATACACTCAGATGTCAGTTTATTAGGAACACCTAGCTAGACATAATGTAGTCTAACACAAGAGTGCCATGACAAATACTTCATGATGATATAATGTTCAGTTTTTGATAAAGTGTTTATTTAATTGTGTGGTTATTTTGAAGGCTGTAGATTATGCTGCGTCTGTTGTTTTAAATGGAGTGGATAAAATAATAGAAACACCTGTCACCAACACAATGCATCACCAAATTCTACATCCTGCAAAAATCATACAATCAACCCCCCTTTAACACGGTTTCAACAAAAACACAACACTGAAACCTTCATGCAGGTGGCATATAATGTTGTATTTGAGTGCATTATTTTTGGCTAGGTGTTCCTAATAAACTGTCAACTGAGTTTCTGTCAGGGGCAACAGTGAGTGCGTCAGACTCCTATGTTTGTCTGCAGAAACAGACAATAAAGGATGCAGCTGTGCTGAGAGAGCCTGATGGCGCTCTGCCACTGATGCACTCACACTGATTCAGAGACAGAGGCCATGGAAGACATGCCAAAGCCAAAATACAGCTTGATTTCCATAAAATGCCATGTTAGGATTTCTGCACATTGGATTTGCTGTTAGAATAGACATGTTTTTTTCAGTCTTTCTTTACTGAAAATCATTTTACAAATACAATATGACAACAATACAGACAGACCCATCATATCTGTGAACATGTTAAAAAAAACCTCAAAATGTATAGCAGTAATAGTGCTCTCTGCCAATCTACACCTGTATGTTGCTGCGTAAAGCATTTTCTTTAGTAATTTCAAGTCTTTCATAGAACATACATGTATGTACACGTTGCATTTATGATTTATTATGAAGACAGGTTGTATCCTGAAATTTGTACAATAAAAATACAAGTTGTTTTGATAAAATATTATAGGCAATTGAATAGAAATGTTAAAATTGTAAGTATAAAATAAATACCACCAGATTTACATCATTTTAGTTTGAAGTAAAGTATAAAATGGAATTTTGGGGCTTTAAGACATTCCTCTATCCAATTTACTTTAATTTAAATGAGTTTGGGTAAGAAAACGCAATAATGGTAGTATTATGGTATCACTATGGGTAAATAAAATACAGTACTAAGTGGATGATTGACTAGCTTGTGCAGCCATTTAATTCATAACTGCTGAATGAAGGGAGGTGTGCTGCTTCATTGAACATTATGTTCAGATAACCTGCCTCTTCACTTTGTCTCTCTAGATGCAGTGCATACAATTTTTAGTGCAGCTAACAAAAAAAGTCTGTCCCTTGCTTTATAATTTTTTCATCTCCAGTGTTAAACTGCAGCCAAATGTGCACATAAATTGTTGCAGTTTTATATACAAAAGAATGACATTTAAAATGATGGGCTGTTGCATAATGCAGACATTATAGCATAGGGTAACTGTCAGATGGAGTGAAGAGATGACAGCAATTAGTGCACATACACCTGGTAACTTGCTCTGTTTCATTCACACACACACACACACACACACACACACACACACACACACACACACACACACACACACACACACACACACACACACACACACACACACACACACACACACACACACACACACACACACACACACACACACACACACACACACACACACACACACACATACACACCAATAGGGGGAAGAGGGGACCTGTCAGGCCAAGCTGCCAAGAGGGGTCTTATGTTTCTGCTTATTTTGAAAAACAAAAAATGGAATATAAAATTGACTTTTAAGGTGTTTTACCATAATATTACTGAAAATGTGACTTTTAATTATTTTTAAAGAAATTGCCAAGAGGGGACTTGGATCTCTGAGCGACATTTACCTATCAAAGAGTGGACCTCCACATACTGCAGTGGAGCTGTCTGCACCATTCATTCACCTAACGACCCATTCATCTAATGAGTCTTTGTTTACAACAATGACTTTCTCAGTTTCTTTCAAGAATGAATAATATAACTTGAGAGTTATCATTACTTATTTTAAAGTCTCTGTAATACAAATTATATATATATATATATTTAAATAATCATGGCCACATTTGAGAGTAAATATTTTTTTATTGAATTGCATGCAATTCAGAAGTAACATGGCTGCATGCACTAATATCAAGTTCTGCAGTATAAGCAACAACATTTACTTAAAACCAGCTTTAATGAATTAATTCCTTTTTTCTTAACAAAGATAATTTGCTTGTCTGTCTTTACTCATCCATAAATGTGTTGCCTCTGTCATTCTTAGCAGTCCAAGAGGGGACCTACTATCATCTCAATTTTAAATAGTCAAAATGCTCCATACATCTGGTTTCAACCAATTACAGTAATAGGAAATACATTAATATGTAATATGTATGAATAAGAAAGAAATAAGCAAAAGTGATCATTCTTAAGATAATGTTTTTCATCAAAACTTAACATAAACATTTCTAATAAAGTAGCACCAATAATGTTGTCATTATTTTTAAATGTTGAGTGTACTACTGCAACACACATATCTACAGTCTATTCATTTTTCCCCTACAAGAGTTTTATATTCCTTGACTGCATTGTTGTTATAGGAAACATATTTGAATTAAAACTCAGGGTTTTAGGTCACATTTAATGTACTTCCATCATGAATCTGTATTTATGAGGATGTATTTTATTTACTGTTTTACATTACAGAAAAAGGTCCACACTTGGTTTATATGGAATGACAGGGGTCCACTGTTGGTTGGTGCATAATGATACAAGTGCCCACTTAGTTAGCATGAAGTGAAATACACACTCCATCATGTATGAATAAGAAAGAAATAAGCAAAAGTGATCATCCGTAAGAGAAATTTTTCATCAAAACTGAACACAAACATTTCTAATAAAGTAGCACCAATAATGTTGTAATTATTTTTAAATGTAGGGTGTACTACTGCAACACACATATCTACAGTCTATTAATTTTTCCCCTACAAGAGTTTTATATTCCTTGACTGCATTGTTGTTATAGGAAAAATATTTGAATTAAAACTCAGGGTTTTAGGTCACATTTAATGTACTTGCATCATGAATCTGTATTTATGAGGATGTATTTTATTTACTGTTTTACATTACAGAAAAAGGTCCACACTTGGTTTATATGGAATGACAGGGGTCCACTGTTGGTTGGGGCATAATGACACAAGCTCCCACTGAGATAGCACGGAGCGACATACACACTCCAGCATGGGTGGATAAGCAGAAATGAGAGAAATTGCTAAGTTTTAAGATACATTTTTAATCTAAATTTAATACAAACATTTGTTACTATTAACACACACGCACAAACACATGCAAACACACATATTTAAACTAAAGTAGCACTGGTGAAGTTTTCATTGTAGTTTTTTTAAAACATGGGATGTACTGTGAAAATTCAATGGCAACCTATCAAGATACTTAAGTGAATATTTCAGTTATTGACATTTATGGCTCAACAATAAAACATGTATGGGAAAATAAAGGAGGCGCTGGGGGGTCATCAGTTTGTCTGAGATACAAGGGATAATTCTTCTAGAGGATGGATTAACCTCACTAAGTAATATGATATACCACTGCAACACACCTTTCTACAGTCTGTCAAGTTTTTGACTTAATGAAGTTTCATACTCCTTGACTGCATTGTTGTCATGGGAAAACTACTTTAAATAACTAAACTCAGGATTCAACATGGTCTGATGGCCCAGAGCCACAAAGTGTTATTCTGTAGTCACCTAATGTCCCATATAGATGAAGCTCTGTGGTGGCCACCTATTGTCACTCTTCTACTTTTTAACAGCACATGGTTTCAATCAATTTTAATGTACTTGCATTCTAAATCTATATTAATAGGGATGCATTTTACTTATTGTTTTGCATTGCAGAAAAAAAAGGTCCACACTTGGTTTATATGGAATGACAGGGGTCCACTGTTGGTTGGTGCATAATGATACAAGTGCCCACTTAGTTAGCATGAAGTGAAATACACACTCCATCATGTATGAATAAGAAAGAAATAAGCAAAAGTGATCATCCGTAAGAGAAATTTTTCATCACAGCTCCACATTACACTTGTTCCAGGCTCTGCCCGTCGTTTTTCTCTAGAAATAGAAACTTTTTCCAACTTTTTTATCTCCATAGCGATCGCACTCGTCTTCTCCTTCTTCTTCACTTCTTGCTCTGATCTACAGTCTCATTCGTTCTACACATCCCAGAAGCCCCAAAATTACTCACAGTGTGGGCGACAGCGTCCCCATTAAAAAAAAAACAAAAATTTACCAGCCGCAGAAAACTGCGTTTGACGTATATGTACGTCAATGGCACTCAATGAGTTAAGTGGGAGGTACACAATAAATCTAATTCTAATCAAATTTATTTTGAAAACAAATAGTAGAATGGCAGTCTGATTCAGTGATGAATTTGTTACACATTTGGGTTGCTTCCTAATGATTTTTTGATGTTTTAGTACCCAGCTAAACACAAGTGTGTATTCCTTACTATCTACAGTATGTATGTGCCTTGTAGGCACTTTACTTGCAAGTGTGTGTATGCAGTGTTTTATAAATCTGAATATTTTTTGTCACATCACATCTACCCCAACACTTTAGAGCGCTTCTGTCTCGACGCCGTGTTTGCCTTCGTTCTGACCCGAATACAGCATGTGTTGTTTGGGTTAGAAACATGCACATTTGCAAAGGAAAAAGCAAAATCGATTAGCGGAATCATTAAGCATGCACGCACACAATCCCAAGGAAATGATCACGTGGGAACCAGTTCTGAAGAGGAACCGGTTCTCACTTCCCACCCATAGACTTCAGTCTATGATGTGGACACAAAAGCATTCCTCTACATTGAAGTAGTGAAGTCATCAACACTCATGTATTTCACAGATCCTAAAGCCTGGTACACACATAAAGATTCTATAAATTTCAACCAATTTTTTTTATCTGTGAAAGACCCCACACATGAAGATAAAAAATCTGTGATTGAACAGTTTTGATCGTATTGTGTGTGGTGTGCTGTGATATTCCAAACACAGCGCACCACACACATTAAGATTTTTCAGAATCTTGACCCTCCGGTCAGAAAACTCAGAAAGAGATCAGTATTGTTGTAGCTACTCTTTCGGTCTATTTCCGGAATGGACAATGAGAGCGATGTAATTTTTTAAAAATGAAAGCGGGACACTTCAGCCTTTACAACGATACCATCTGTGTGTGTCTGTGTGTCTGTGGCTTCAAACGCCGAGCAGTAAAGCGGCTGTGAGCGGCGGTCACATGATCGTTTAAACATGGTTGCTCTATTGCCGGCTGTTGCTGGCTATGATCGCTACCGTCTTTGCTATCGGCCACCAGGAAATCTCCCGTGTATGCGTGAATGTCTGTGTGAACCTCATGTAACACCAGGGCTGCATCGTGGCTCTCTGTGGGATTGCTGGTGTTGTGTAGAGAAGTGGCTTGCCGCGAGCAGCATGCAGAGCTTGGCAAGCAGGCACTTCTCAGCACAACACCGGCTTTCCACACGCAAGATGACTTTTGATTCGGAAATATTGAACATGTTTAAGATTTACGATTATCGGCGCCGAACGTTTTCTGAGGCGATTGTTGTGAGAATTTTGACTCTTAACACACCACACACTACAAGAGAATCTCATAAAATAATCTTAACTCATTGAGTGCCAACCACGTAATTTCTCGTTTTTCGTTCCCATGCGTTGAGTGCCAAAAACGAAATTTTTCGTTTTTTGCTTTTTTTTTAAATTATGAAAATAGACACTTTAATACACATTATATGTAAATTTGGGGACTCTACGACGAGGAGAACTGAAATAGATGACGATCAAAGTCACATGACAGCTCATGATCTGGAAGTTTTTATCATAACTCAGCTTCTGCAAACGGAGTTCTGCATGCAGATGCAGCGCAGCTGCGCCGCAGCTGCTCTGCTCTCACCCGCGAGGCTGCAGCAGCTGGGAGCTGAACCAGGAAGCTCTCAGCCGACAGTCCCGCCCGGTCTTCATCTGGAGCAACACCGTGTCCTCCCCAAAGTCCTCCCGCGGTAAAATCTGATGGTCTCTGGGTCAAAGCAGACCGGCACCACCGACCCGTACCACAGACGGACCACGACCACCGGCGGGACCGGTGTTCGCGAGCCGCTGTGGCCGGCAGAGCCTCACGTTCCGCGGCGAGAGGCTGTGACACGGCACGGTGCGTCTGTGTTATTGTTGTTTAGTGGCGCCCCCCCCGCCCCCGATGGTGGTTTTGTGAATAGAACAACAATTGTTGTGTATATTTATCTTATACGAGCCCTTTGATCCAGAAATGCGAGTGTGAGAAGAGCGACAGGCACAAACAGAGCACCTTTCATAAAATACGCTCTATCTCCTTTTCTAGAAAAAAAGGAGGGATTTTGGTGAAACCCAGACATGTTTAGCTTGACTTTTCTCAGGAACGGAGGCACGTAGAAACAAACGGTTTGTGGCCATTTGAAGGATAAAGTTAAACCTTTCAAATGAGCCACAGTATGTGTTGGTGGCAATAATATAGAATACACTATGGCTCTAAAATAAAAAGTCAAATATGGTCTAATTTGCCGGTACACTTGACTAAAACTTTGGAAAGGAGCGCGGCACTCAATGAGTTAAGACCTTAGGATAATCGGCCGATTTTTGTCTTTGGTCGGAAGGGGGAAAATCGGGGCAAAATCAGCCCAATTATCTTTATGTGTGTGGTAGGCTTAACTCTACCTCCACTCTCCACTCTAAATGTGGAACTGGCTTCTGAGAAGTGAGTGAGGGCTTTAAATCTGTGCCAGACGACTTGTGTCAGTCCTTGACTGTCGGCAGTGTGGGGGATGGTTTCTTGTAGCTGACGATGGTCGTTAGCAACTCTGAAGGGCAACCTGGAAAAGACTAACATCCTTCAGCCAAGATCTTATATCCAAATCAGACTAGCAGACAATGGAATTCCCCAGTCCTAGGTTGGCCATGTGCTACACACCTATGGACTTCTGTGGCAACTGTAAAGAGTGGGTGTCCCAGCAATAATCCACCCTGTCAAGTCTTTGATGAGTTTTGTAAAGCTGTGTGATGCCTTGTGATCAGTATAATATTTTGTCAGCCTTTATATGATCTACCATTGTGTGCCAGTAGAAATGTTGTCTGAAATTAGGTATAATCAGATTTCCAGAGATACAGGGGATAAATCAGCTATAGTGGATGGAATAACTCCAAAATACCCACTGTTGAACTACTGCAACACACATTTTTACTTACAAAACTATTAGCTCTACTGGAGTTCATGTATACCTGTCTGAATATTTTTGGTCCACAACAAAAATGAAAACTAAAACTAAATTTGTGTTTTTTTTCCTTCTGTATATTACACACTGTATCACATAGTCATACACATCTATAGATGAAATTGGTGTATAAATTGAAACCTAATTTAAAGTTGTCAAAAGGTACAGGATTGGCACAGGATCAGAGAGTTTACATTAAGTGGGAAGTACACAATAAAAGCTGTATTCAGTTCACACTGGTGCTCAGCAGAAATGGGTCTGGTTGCTTTCAGGATGTGTGGATTGTACATTCAACAATCCCATATTACTGTACCTTATTCATAGCATCTGAAGTGGATTATAAACAAATTCAATTAATTGTGTTCAGAAGATGGTAAAATGTTATCTAATTTATTTATATTTTTAAGTAATTAATTTGTTATCTATTTTGGTTGTTTCCTAATGATTTTCTTTCGTTTCAGTACCCAGCTAAACACAAGTGTGTATATTCCTTATTATCTAGGTATAACCTTGTGCATGTTGTAGTAAGCAATGCGACTTCATTACATTTACACACAGTTTTCTAAGTAGAGTTGAACATTTTTAATGGGGTTTCAGTCTATGATGTGGGCACAAAACATTCCTCTACATTGAAGTAGTTAAGTCACCAGCACTCATGTATTTCACAGATCCTAACTTTAAGGTAGAGTTGTTGAACTGGGATCTGAGAAGTGAGTGAATGGAGTGAGAGCGGAGTGAGTGCCAGATGACCTGTGTCAGTCCTTGAGTGTGGGCAGTGTGGGGGATGGTTTGTCGTCGCTGACGATGGTCGTTAGGTATTTTCAGGTTGGGCTTCAGAGTTTCTACCTTCTTTCAGCCAATATCTTATATCCAAATCAGACCGTCCCAGGTCTTAGGTTGGCCATGTGCTACATACGCACCTATGGCCTTTGGTGACTCAACTTCTGTGGCAACTGTAAAGAGTGGGTGTACCAGCAATATTCCATTTTGTCTAAAGAATTGTCAGTTCTTTGATGAGTTTTGTGAAGGTGTGTAATTACCTGTTATAATATTCTGTGACAGGGCCTTTATATGAGCCACCATTGTCTGCTAGTAGTAATGCTGTCTGAGAACAACAATTAAAATGGAATAAGAAATTAGGATTCATCAGATTGTCATGGATACAGGGAATATGTCAGTGTGTGGACGGAATAACCCCAAAAACCCCCCTGTTAAACTACTCATTAAAAGGTATTTAGAAAATCAAGGGAAACAAAGGAACGCATAAATATAAAAACACATGCAAAGCCTTACAAAGTCTTGTAAAGGACAATTGGGACACAGCAAGAACTATATTCCTCAGACACGGTCCACACCACTGTTAACTTTTTTTAGTTGTGTTGCAGCAGTTCAACATTGAGCTATTTGGGGTTATTCCATCCACACAATGCCTTATCTCTTGTATCTCTGACAATCTGATTAATCCTAATTTCTTGTGCCATGTTAAGTAAGATGTTGTTCCCAGACAACATTTCTGGCAGAGAATGGTAGCTCATAAAAATGCTCTGTGACTCTATATTGCATGTACCCATGTTTCAGTCAGTCTGTTTTGAATGTAAGTAAGTGGAGTGAAATGCACACTCCATCATGTATGAATAAGAAAGAAATAAGCAAAAGTGATCATCCTTAAGAGAATTTTTTCATCAAAACTTAACACAAACATTTCTAATAAAGTAGCTCAGATAAATACAGTGGGGCCAGGCCGTTAAGTGCTTTAAAAACAAACATTAAAAGTTTAAAATCAATTCTGTAAGGGACAGGGAGCCAGTGAAGGGAGTTAAGAACAGGAGTAATGTGCTCACGTCTATTAGTGTTAGTTAAAGGACGGGCAGCAGCGTTTTGGACAAGTTGGAGGCGACTGAGCGAAGACTGGGAGACGCCAACATAAAGTGCATTGCAATAGTCCAATCTAGAACTGATTACTGCAACGCATGGATGGCTTTCTCGTAGTCGTGGCAGTTTAAAAACATTTTGACTGTGTGAATGTGTGTGGCAATAGTTTAACATAGGGATCCTCTCAGTGAATTATCCCTTGTATCTCTGACAAACTGATGATCCCCCATTCCCTCTGTATTTTCCCATATCAAATTGTCGTATATCAGTACCTCTTTGATGGTTTACTTGTATATAATATATCATCGTAGGTTGCCATTGAGTTTTCACAGTACACCCCACATAAAAAAACACAACATTACCATTGCTACTTCATTATAAATGTTTGTATTAAGTTTTGATGAAAGTTTTGAGCTTTTGAGGTTAATCCATCCTCTAGAAGAATTATCCCTTGTATCTCAGACAAACTGATGACCCCCCAGCTCCTCTTTTATTTTCCCATACATGTTTTATTGTTGATCCATGAATGTCAATAACTGAAATATTCCCTTAAGTATCATGATAGGTTGCCATTGAGTTTTCACAGTAACTAACCCTAACCCCATGTTTAAAAACAAAACTACAATTACAACTTTACCAGTGCTACTTAAGTTGATATATGTGTGTTTGCATGTGTTTGTGTGTCTGTGTGGAGTGTGTATGTCACTCCATGCTAACTAAGTGGGCACTTGTATCATTATGCACCAACCAACAGTGGACCCCTGTCATTCCATATAAACCAAGTGTGGACCTTTTTCTAAAACGTAAATCAACGAGTAATTCCTATACAGATTTATGACGCAAATACATTAAAATTAATTGAAATCACATGTATTTAAAAAGTAAAAGTCTGACCATAGGTGGCCCCAACAGAGCTTCATCTATATGAGATGTACGTGGCCAAAAAGTAACTTTTTGTGGCTCTGAGCCATCAGGCCATGTCAAACTGTGAGTAGTTTAAGTATTTTCCCATGACAACAATGCAGGCAATAGTTTAACATAGGGACTTTGTGAGATTAATCCTCTCAATGAATTATCCCTTGTATCTCTGACAAACTGATGATCTCCCAAACCCTCTGTATTTTCCCCAAAGATAACAAATTGCCGTGCCAATACTTTAATATCAGTTACTCTTTGATGGTTTATTTCTACATAATATATCATCATAGGTTGCCATTGAGTTTTCTGTAATATAAAACAGTAAATAAAATACATCCCTATGAATACAGATTTATGATGCAAGTACATTAAGATTACCCTAAATCCTAAAACCCTCTATTAGAAAATTAATAGACTGTAGACATGTGTGTTGCAGTAGTACACCCTACATTTAAAAATAATTACAACATTATTGGTGCTACTTTATTAGAAATGTTTGTGTTCAGTTTTGATGAAAAATTTCTCTTACGGATGATCACTTTTGCTTATTTCTTTCTTATTCATACATGATGGAGTGTGTATTTCACTCCATGCTAACTAAGTGGGCACTTGTATCATTATGCACCAACCAACAGTGGACCCCTGTCATTCCATATAAACCAAGTGTGGACCTTTTTCTAAAACGTAAATCAACGAATAATTCCTATACAGATTTATGACGCAAATACATTAAAATTATTTGTAATCACATGTATTTAAAAAGTAAAAGTCTGACCATAGGTGGCCCCAACAGAGCTTCATCTATATGAGATGTACGTGGCCAAAAAGTAACTTTTTGTGGCTCTGAGCCATCAGGCCATGTCAAACTGTGAGTAGTTTAAGTATTTTCCCAGGACAACAATGCAGGCAATAGTTTAACATAGGGACTTTGTGAGATTAATCCTCTCAATGAATTATCCCTTGTATCTCTGACAAACTGATGATCTCCCAAACCCTCTGTATTTTCCCCAAAGATAACAAATTGCCGTGCCAATACTTTAATATCAGTTACTCTTTGATGGTTTATTTCTACATAATATATCATCATAGGTTGCCATTGAGTTTTCTGTAATATAAAACAGTAAATAAAATACATCCCTATGAATACAGATTTATGATGCAAGTACATTAAGATTACCCTAAATACTAAAACCCTCTATTAAAAAATTAATAGACTGTAGACATGTGTGTTGCAGTAGTACACCCTACATTTAAAAATAATTACAACATTATTGGTGCTACTTTATTAGAAATGTTTGTGTTCAGTTTTGATGAAAAATTTCTCTTACGGATGATCACTTTTGCTTATTTCTTTCTTATTCATACATGATGGAGTGTGTATTTCACTCCATGCTAACTAAGTGGGCACTTGTATCATTATGCACCAACCAACAGTGGACCCCTGTCATTCCATATAAACCAAGTGTGGACCTTTTTCTAAAACGTAAATCAACAAATCATTCCTATACAGATTTATGACGCAAATACATTAAAATTAATTGAAATCACATGCATTTAAAAAGTAAAAGTCTGACCATAGGTGGCCCCAACAGAGCTTCATCTATATGAGATGTACGTGGCCAAAAAGTAACTTTTTGTGGCTCTGAGCCATCAGGCCATGTCAAACTGTGAGTAGTTTAAGTATTTTCCCATGACAACAATGCAGTTAAGTAGTATAAAACACCAGTACAGTGAAAAATTAATAGACTGTAGAAATGTGTCTGGCAATAGTTTAACATAGGGACTTTGTGAGATTAATCCTCTCAATGAATTATCCCTTGTATCTCTGACAAACTGATGATCTCCCAAACCGTCTGTATTTCCCCCAAAGATAACAAATTGCCGTGCCAATACTTTAATATCAGTTACTCTTTGATGGTTTACTTCTACATAATATATCATCATAGGTTGCCATTGAGTTTTCTGTAAATAAAATACATCCTTATGAATACAGATTTATGATGCAAGTACATTAAGATTACCCTAAATCCTAAAACCCTCTATTAAAAAATGAATAGACTGTAGAAATGTGTGTTGCAGTAGTACACCCTACAGTAAAAAAAATATTACAACATTATTGGTGCTAATTTATTAGAAATGTTTGTTTTAAGTTTTAATGAAAGTTTTCTCTTAAAAACTATCACTTTTGCTTATTTCTTTCTTATTCATACATGATGGAGTGTGTATGTCACTCCATGCTAACTAAGTGGGATCGTGTGTCATTATGCATCAACCAACAGTGGACCCCTGTCATTCCATATAAACCAAGTGTGGACCTTTTTCTGCAATGTAAGTCAACTAATAATTCCTATACAGATTGAGAACACATGTATATTGTAAAATTGAAACCCTGTGCTTAAAAAAACTGGACAAGCAACAATAACAAGGTCAATTATTTTTAATGTTTAATCAGAATTCAACAGAAATGATCTAAATGACCATTTTATTTAAAATTTTGTTATGGGTGATCATTTTTTTCAATATTTTAAAATTTCTATTATACCTAATACAGTGTTGAGTTTAAACTTAAGACATCCATGAAAACGGAACCTTTATATTTTGTTACAAAGAATAACAAATTATGTTTCAAGGTACTGGTATGTTCACTAAGGAGCCTGTTTGATAGCCTCTCTACAGTCTGAAAGGCTGCCAGGGCTGCAAGTCGTTCACACTATGGAGGAGTGTAAGAAACGACGTGTGTGAATGAGTCGTTAAAACCCCTGCTCCAGCCTGCCGGGGCACTGCTGAATATGGTATTTTACACACACACACACTCAGGTCCCCTCTTGGCTAAAGTTAAAAAAATTAACCAGAAGGTTTTTCACATGATTTTAAGTTGATTTAAAGCATGTCCAACAGGGGACCTAAAAAAAGTCCCCTGTTGGCTGCTTGGTCCCCTGTTGGTGAATGTGTAACGACGCCGATGTCTCCTCTTAGATAGGAACAACAGTGCACACACACA
>NW_028220420.1:0-2390 GCF_045865225.1 Trachurus japonicus | reverse complement strand
TTCAGCAGACGCCTGCTCTCCAGCAGCACATCACCCCGTGTGCCCTGCACTGTGCACTACAAAGTGCATGCCCCCACACACATGTGAGTACTGGGTACCAACTTATTTAGTTTAGGCTAATTACGTGGGTAGGTTACACTTTATTTTACTTCATCTTGTTGCTTGTCTTTTTTAGGTTCGGGCCATACTGCTTTTGATGACAGCTGGGAGGAGATTCAAAGCAGGATGACTATCAGAGCAGAGAACGAAGTGGAAGCCAATAAACTAGTGAATAACTACAGGGTAAGAAGTCTGAAGGTTTCCCACAGCAAATTACAGTGGTTTGAGCTCAACACAGCTGAATATGTAATAATATGTGTATTTGTCAGTTTGGTTTTAGAAAATGGAAGAGTCATGTGACAGCACGGCCGTTTGAAGACAGGTCAGAGGTTGTGAAAGAGCTCTACTCTGAACTGAATGTCATTAAGCCACATTCAGGTCCAGGTACGTGTTAATGTTCTTGTGTGCTGTGTTGATGGATTACAGACCTTGTTTTTCATAAATGGTCCATGTTTGAACTTCTCACAGAGAGAGCGATAGTCATTGCTAAGATCTGAGAACGTGATAATAATATCTGTTGTGGCAGGAAACAAGTGGTGAGATGATCACAGAGGTTGTAAACAAGTCAATTGTTCAGCCAAATTACTAAACATTAAAAAAAAAATCTGATAATCTTAACCTGCTAAAAACCAAAGTTTTTTTTTACTTATGCAGAACAATCACAGAGCCACCACTGCACAATTATGAAAGAATATAGTCATAGTCAAATTAAACAGCATAAGCTGGGCTACAACGTGTAAAAAACATGTTTATGACCCAAACACAGCCCAAACACTACTCAAACAAACAACTAAACATCAAACTTCATGAAGCACCTCTGTGTGGACCCAGTCGCCACATTTCTGGCTCGTATACTACTGTACATTATGCAAAACACATCAGCTACCGGCTACCGCTCATTTACAAAGATTGGGACGTTACATAGCAACCGCGGCTAACACAGAAGCTACGCAGAAGCACGGCAGAGAGAGAAGCCAACAACGAGCAAAGTCGAGCAAACACAGACACTGCTTGGCCAAAACACGGCTGTACATTTCCTCTTACCTTTGCTGTTTTGCTGTGAAAAGCTTGTTTTATGGGTAAATCCACAATATTTCCAACTGAACTTTGACCGGTGTTTACATCCGGCCGCGACCGACAGGCTTTAGGACCCGGGGGGAAGCTTTACGAGCGCACCCTTATTTTTTACAGTCTTTTTATGGAGCGCACACAACAGAATCAAAGACGGTTTATAAACCAAGACCTTTCATGACGAGTCAGCTTCCTGTATGCATGTCACGTGGGCTTCTGCACGGCCACGCCCCTTTAGAGAGACCAGAGGCAGCTTGGAGTGTATTGATTCCTATGGGACAATTTAATGTGAACACCGATTATTGTCGGGTCTTTCTCCCCACGGTCACTGAAGCAAATTTTGGACTCATTTTTCACAAGCCACATCTCTTCTGAACAGTTTGACACCAAAATGGTAATTTTCAGACGGACACATCAGGAGAAAATCCACTTTGTTCCAGACCTGTCTCTGTCTCTACGACACACTCTCGCGAGATTTGGCTCACAATTTGCATAAACTAACTGAAAAAGAATCCATAAGACCTCCATTTCAGGCCCTCTCTCTGCGTAAAGCTGGACTGAGAGCAGCTTATCTGGGTGGGTTTGGCTATCAGCCTCTATCTCTGCAGCGGATTGGTTAATTTGGGTGATTGACGGCTCATTCGAACCGTTAGAGCCAATAGAATGAAGCTAGACCCACGTTATGAGCCAATCAGAATCAGCAGAATCACGCGCAGGCCGACATTCTGTCAAAGATATTCAGATATTCAATAAATGGAAAGATACTCCATGAGCGGCTGCTCCAATGATATAGAGAGCCTAAGCGGAAGCAGGAAGTAACGGTCACCATGGGACCTCAACTCTGAAAAACTCGCCATTCAAATGAACGGGACTGAAAATTTTATTTCGTGATCCGTTTGAATTGTGCCATGAGAAAAAAATATGTCCTCTACCTGTTTAAAACATCACGTTTCATCCCGAGAAATCAGCCGTTTGTTGTAAAGCTATTGTAGAATAAAATTCAGAAGAATCTGTAAGCAGAAAGACTACAAGTCGCGTAGGTGACGTCACACAACAAATGCCGCCCTTTCCCGTGTCAGTTGGTGACGTATTTTTTGTGGGACACAGATCTGTAGTCCGTGGAGCAGTCTTTACACAAAATACATTCTTCTGTTGCCGTTTTACGATAAACGGCTGATCTCTCTTCATGAAACGTGATGTTTTCACACACACACACACAC
>NW_028220419.1:7500-12924 GCF_045865225.1 Trachurus japonicus | reverse complement strand
ATTTTCTCCAAAACCACCGGCCCGATTTCAACCAAACCTTCTGCGTTGGACTCCCCTCGGACCCCCAGATGATATATCCGAGTTTGGAGAAATTTTAATTTTTGGTCCAAAAAAAAAAAACGTAAGCCACGCGCCTGTCGTCTTTTTAAAATCGCTTGTTTGGTTTTTGGTCATTTTCTCCAAAACCACCGGCCCGATTTCAACCAAACCTTCTGCGTTGGACTCCCCTCGGACCCCAGATGATATATCCGAGTTTGGAGAAATTTTAATTTTTGGTCAAAAAAAAAAAAAGTAAGCCGCGCGCCTGTCGTCTTTTTAAAATCGCCTGTTTGGTTTTTGGTCATTTTCTCCAAAACTACCGGCCCGATTTCAACCAAACCTTCTGCGTTGGACTCCCCTCGGACCCCAAGATGATATATCCGAGTTTGGAGAAATTTTAATTTTTGGTCAAAAAAAAAAAAACGTAAGCCGCGCGCCTGTCGTCTTTTTAAAATCGCCTGTTTGGTTTTTGGTCATTTTCTCCAAAACCACCGGCCCGATTTCAACCAAACCTTCTGCGTTGGACTCCCCTCGGACCCCCAGATGATATATCCGAGTTTGGAGAAATTTTAATTTTTGGTCAAAAAAAAAAACCGTCAGCCGCGCGCCTGTCGTCTTTTTAAAATCGCTTGTTTGGTTTTTGGTCATTTTCTCCAAAACCACTGGCCCGATTTCAACCAAACCTTCTGCGTTGGACTCCCCTCGGACCCCAGATGATATATCCGAGTTTGGAGAAATTTGAAGAAATTTAATTTTTGGTCAAAAAAAAAAAAAACGTAAGCCGCGCGCCTGTCGTCTTTTTAAAATCGCCTGTTTGGTTTTTGGTCATTTTCTCCAAAACCACCGGCCCGATTTCAACCAAGCCTTCTGCGTTGGACTCCCCTCGGACCCCCAGATGATATATCCGAGTTTGGAGAAATTTGAAGAAATTTTAATTTTTGGTCAAAAAAAAAAAAACGTAAGCCGCGCGCCTGTCGTCTTTTTAAAATGGCCTGTTTGGTTTTTGGTCATTTTCTCCAAAACCACCGGCCCGATTTCAACCAAACCTTCTGCGTTGGACTCCCCTCGGACCCCCAGATGATATATCCGAGTTTGGAGAAATTTTAATTTTTGGTCAAAAAAAAAAAAACGTAAGCCGCGCGCCTGTCGTCTTTTTAAAATCGCCTGTTTGGTTTTTGGTCATTTTCTCCAAAACCACCGGCCCGATTTCAACCAAACCTTCTGCGTTGGACTCCCCTCGGACCCCCAGATGATATATCCGAGTTTGGAGAAATTTTAATTTTTGGTCAAAAAAAAAAAACCGTCAGCCGCGCGCCTTTTGTCTTTTTAAAATCGCCTGTTTGGTTTTTGGTCATTTTCTCCAAAACCACCGGCCCGATTTCAACCAAGCCTTCTGCGTTGGACTCCCCTCGGACCCCCAGATGATATATCCGAGTTTGGAGAAATTTGAAGAAATTTTAATTTTTGGTCAAAAAAAAAAAAACGTAAGCCGCGCGCCTGTCGTCTTTTTAAAATCGCCTGTTTGGTTTTTGGTCATTTTCTCCAAAACCACCGGTCCGATTTCAACCAAACCTTCTGCGTTGGACTCCCCTCGGACCCCCAGATGATATATCCGAGTTTGGAGAAATTTTAATTTTTGGTCAAAAAAAAAAAAAACGTAAGCCGCGCGCCTGTCGTCTTTATAAAATCGCCTGTTTGGTTTTTGGTCATTTTCTCCAAAACCACCGGCCCGATTTCAACCAAACCTTCTGCGTTGGACTCCCCTCGGACCCCCAGATGATATATCCGAGTTTGGAGAAATTTTAATTTTTGGTCAAAAAAAAAAACCGTCAGCCGCGCGCCTTTTGTCTTTTTAAAATCGCCTGTTTGGTTTTTGGTCATTTTCTCCAAAACCACCGGCCCGATTTCAACCAAGCCTTCTGCGTTGGACTCCCCTCGGACCCCCAGATGATATATCCGAGTTTGGAGAAATTTGAAGAAATTTTAATTTTTGGTCAAAAAAAAAAAAACGTAAGCCGCGCGCCTGTCGTCTTTTTAAAATCGCCTGTTTGGTTTTTGGTCATTTTCTCCAAAACCACCGGTCCGATTTCAACCAAACCTTCTGCGTTGGACTCCCCTCGGACCCCCAGATGATATATCCGAGTTTGGAGAAATTTTAATTTTTGGTCAAAAAAAAAAAAACGTAAGCCGCGCGCCTGTCGTCTTTTTAAAATCGCCTGTTTGGTTTTTGGTCATTTTCTCCAAAACCACCGGTCCGATTTCAACCAAACCTTCTGCGTTGGACTCCCCTCGGACCCCCAGATGATATATCCGAGTTTGGAGAAATTTTAATTTTTGGTAAAAAAAAAAAACGTAAGCCGCGCGCCTGTCGTCTTTTTAAAATCGCCTGTTTGGTTTTTGGTCATTTTCTCCAAAACCACCGGTCCGATTTCAACCAAACCTTCTGCGTTGGACTCCCCTCGGACCCCCAGATGATATATCCGAGTTTGGAGAAATTTTAATTTTTGGTCAAAAAAAAAAAAACGTAAGCCGCGCGCCTGTCGTCTTTTTAAAATCGCCTGTTTGGTTTTTGGTCATTTTCTCCAAAACTACCGGCCCGATTTCAACCAAACCTTCTGCGTTGGACTCCCCTCGGACCCCCAGATGATATACCCGAGTTTGGAGAAATTTTAATTTTTGGTCAAAAAAAAAAAAACGTAAGCCGCGCGCCTGTCGTCTTTTTAAAATCGCCTGTTTGGTTTTTGGTCATTTTCTCCAAAACCACCGGCCCGATTTCAACCAAACCTTCTGCGTTGGACTCCCCTCGGACCCCAAGATGATATATCCGAGTTTGGAGAAATTTTAATTTTTGGTCAAAAAAAAAAAAGTAAGCCGCGCGCCTGTCGTCTTTTTAAAATCGCCTGTTTGGTTTTTGGTCATTTTCTCCAAAACTACCGGCCCGATTTCGACCAAACCTTCTGCGTTGGACTCTGTGAAATTTCATACCAACTTCCACATAGGCTATCTGGTGTATTGACATCCCTTTAGAAGAAGCTTTTACAGCTATGCTAATGCTAGCTTGTTTAGAGTAAAACTAGCTTGTCTGGAATAACTTAAGCTCGTTAATGCTAACAACGTGATGGTAGCAAGCTAAAGTCACCCCAGCTCAGTCTAATGTTGGCTTGTTTAAGCTAAAGCTAGCTTACTCTGCTAACATCAGCTTGTTCAGAATAACATTAGCTTGTGTAGGCTAACTCTAGCCAGTTTAGGCTAACACAAGTTGGCTTGTTGATGCTAATGCTAGCTTGTTTAGAGTAAAACTAGCTTGTTTGGAATCACTTTAGCTCGTTAACGCTAACAAAGTGATGGTAGGTTTGTTCATGTGTATTAGCTTACTGTGTTAGCAGCAGCTTTTGTTTTATCAATTGTGAAATTTCATACCAACTTCCACATCTGCTATCTGTTGTATTGACATCCCTTTAGAAGAAGCTTTTACTGCTATGCTAATGATAGCTTGTTTAGAGTAAAACTAGCTTGTTTGGAATCACTTTAGCTCATTAGCGCTAACAAAGTGATGGTAGCAAGCTAATGTCACCCCAGCTCAGTCTAATGTTGGCTTGTTTAAGCTAAAGCTATCTTACTTGGCTAACATCAGCTTGTTCAGAATAACATTAGCTTGTGTAGGCTAACTCTAGCCAGTTTAGGCTAACACGAGTTGGCTTGTTGATGCTAATGCTAGCTTGTTTAGAGTAAAACTAGCTTGTTTGGAATAACTTTAGCTCGTTAACGCTAACGGAGTGATGGTAGGTTTGTGCATGTGTGTTAGCAGCAGCTTTTGTTTTATCAGTTGTGAAATTTCATACCAACTTCCACATAGGCTATCTGGTGTATTGACATCCCTTTAGAAGAAGCTTTTACTGCTATGCTAATGCTAGCTTGTTTAGAGTAAAACTAGCTTGTCTGGAATAACTTAAGCTCGTTAATGCTAACAAAGTGATGGTAGGTTTGTTCATGTGTATTAGCTTACTGTGTTAGCAGCAGCTTTTGTTTTATCAATTGTGAAATTTCATACCAACTTCCACATCTGCTATCTGTTGTATTGACATCCCTTTAGAAGAAGCTTTTACTGCTATGCTAATGATAGCTTGTTTAGAGTAAAACTAGCTTGTTTGGAATCACTTTAGCTCATTAGCGCTAACAAAGTGATGGTAGCAAGCTAAAGTCACCCCAGCTCAGTCTAATGTTGGCTTGTTTAAGCTAAAGCTATCTTACTTGGCTAACATCAGCTTGTTCAGAATAACATTAGCTTGTGTAGGCTAACTCTAGCCAGTTTAGGCTAACACGAGTTGGCTTGTTGATGCTAATGCTAGCTTGTTTAGAGTAAAACTAGCTTGTCTGGAATAACTTAAGCTCGTTAATGCTAACAAAGTGATGGTAGGTTTGTTCATGTGTATTAGCTTACTGTGTTAGCAGCAGCTTTTGTTTTATCAATTGTGAAATTTCATATCCGAGTTTGGAGAAATTTTAATTTTTGGTCAAAAAAAAAAAAACGTAAGCCGCGCGCCTGTCGTCTTTTTAAAATCGCCTGTTTGGTTTTTGGTCATTTTCTCCAAAACCACCGGCCCGATTTCAACCAAACCTTCTGCGTTGGACTCCCCTCGGACCCCCAGATGATATATCTGAGTTTGGAGAAATTTTAATTTTTGGTCAAAAAAAAAAAAACATAAGCCGCGCGCCTGTCGTCTTTTTAAAATCGCCTGTTTGGTTTTTGGTCATTTTCTCCAAAACTACCGGCCCGATTTCAACCAAACCTTCTGCGTTGGACTCCCCTCGGACCCCCAGATGATATATCCGAGTTTGGAGAAATTTTAATTTTTGGTCAAAAAAAAAAAAAAGTAAGCCGGCGCCTGTCGTCTTTTTAAAATCGCCTGTTTGGTTTTTGGTCATTTTCTCCCAAACCACCGGCCCGATTTCAACCAAACCTTCTGCGTTGGACTCCCCTCGGACCCCCAGATGATATATCCGAGTTTGGAGAAATTTTAAGAAATTTTAATTTTTGGTCAAAAAAAAAAAAACCATAAGCCGCGCGCCTGTCGTCTTTTTAAAATCGCCTGTTTGGTTTTTGGTCATTTTCTCCAAAACCACCGGCCCGATTTAAACCAAACCTTCTGCGTTGGACTCCCCTCGGACCCCCAGATGATATATCCGAGTTTGGAGAAATTTGAAGAAATTTAAATTTTTGGTCAAAAAAAAAAAAACGTAAGCCGCGCGCCTGTCGTCTTTTTAAAATCGCCTGTTTGGTTTTTGGTCATTTTCTCCAAAACCACCGGCCCGATTTCAACCAAACCTTCTGCGTTGGACTACCCTCGGATCCCCAGATGATATATCCGAGTTTGGAGAAATTTT
>NW_028220419.1:0-2500 GCF_045865225.1 Trachurus japonicus | reverse complement strand
TCTGCTCTCATTCAGCCCAATGCATTTTTTTCACAGCAGCAGAAGAAGGAGCTCAACTTTGTAACTTCTCCACAACTCTGTAGTCCTGTTGGTAAGGTGGCCGCTTGCCAACCCCAAGGTCACTAGTTCGAATCCAGGCTGAGCAATCTTGTTATGTGATGTTGAATTCTGCTCCCCTCCCCCACCCTCAATTGGTTACAGGTGTTCGTTAAGAGATGCATTAATTGCTTCCGCCACCGTTTGCAGCACATCATCACATTACAATGGCAACATGCTTATGTGTGTGCTCTCTGTGGCGAAGCGGCAGAGTAAAGGTTTAGTGATCATGAGGTTGTGGATTCGATTCCTAGTTCAAATCTTGCCTCAACAACAATTATAGTGAATTATTTTCCCAGTCGTCATCTGTTGACTTCTGATAACTTGCTTCATGTTGAAACTGCTGCTCTCAGCCTGAAATTCACAGAAATTTTCATTCTAAGTCATTCAAGCTTGACTCTCAAGCTTTCTTGGTGTTGACACAGTGTGTTTCCAACAGGTGCAGCTTTGGGCTCGTTAACCCTTTAACAGGCACACTAAGAAATACATTTTCAAAAAATTATTTTTTGGTAAAATTGTGTTCCTGGCTCCACATTTAGCAACTTTTCAGTTTTTTTTTTCCAGTTGACCCAATCAGGTGGCAGAAATGCAAGTCAACCGGCCGGTTGAGTTGCCCAGTAAGGGTAACTTTAGGCTCAATGTAACAAGTATTAGGAATCAATGGAACTGTTTCATTTGAGCAACTTAAGTTGAAGATTTTTCATATAAAATGATTATAGACAGCAGAATTTGCTAATATAATTCATCAATTTATTGAAAACAACAACAACAACATATTCCATAACGTTTCCCATAAAAACACAAGCACAAGCTGTACTACAGTAGCCTGTGTAGACATCCATGGTGTCCACGCAGCAGAGATATGAGTAGAGATCTGAAAAAGAAGGATAAAATAATCAGCTTTAGTGCTATATATTTATCCAGTAAAATTTAATGTTAGTAGTTTCTAGATAACTGTAACTATGACTAGGCCTATTCAATGCACAGTGTTATTCAGTTAGGATTATCTATATGACAGGAATAATGAGCACTAGCTCATTATTTCTCTTACTATGTAGAGATATTATTATGATTGTATTATGTAAAGAGTAAATGGCTTTATAGATAACGCCGATCTGAAGGTAAAACACAAACAATGCAATCTAGCACGGGGAATAGTGATTACACTTTTGCTGGGTTAGCATTAGCTTCAATTTACCCTAAACGGGCAACTCAACCGAGCGGTCACACACTTTTTCAAGGAGACCACAAAGATTAATTTAATGGTCAGGTTTCTGCCATTCAACAAAAATATAATCGTTAGGGTGTTAGGAACATGAAATACGATAAGATTTTTTCTTACCTCAACTTTCCTTCTCACGGGAGGAGAAAACTTTTGGTTGCCGCAGTCACCGATCAACTTCCGGTTTTGACGGCGCTTTCTGACAAGGCTGTCTTTTTACTACATTGCCACCCACTGGATGTAATTAGCATTACACACTCTAGTCAAGGAGGGGAATGAGGGCAAACTAGAAAAAACATTTCCAAGAATGGAAATGGTGTGAATGCTGGAAGCAATGCTGAATGAGCTGAAGAAATTGTTGAAAGAAAGAAAGAAAGAAAGAAAGATTGAAACAAGAGAGAAAAAACAAAAGGACAGAAAGAAAGAAAGAAAGAAAGAAAGAAAGAAAGAAAGAAAGAAAGAAAGAAAGAATCAAACAAAGAAAGAAGTAAAAAGACAGAAATGGAGTGAAAGAAAGAAAGAAAGAAAGAAATGGAGTAAAAACAAAGGAAGAGAAAAGGAGTAGAAAGAAAGAAAGAAAGAAAGAAAGAATCAAACAAACAAAGAAGTAAAAAGACAGAAATGGAGTGAAAGAAAGAAAGAAAGAAAGAAATGGAGTAAAAACAAAGGAAGAGAAAAGGAATAGAAAGAAAGAAAGAAACAATCAAACAAACAAAGAAGTAAAAAGACAGAAATGGAGTGAAAGAAAGAAAGAAAGAAAGAAAGAAAGAAAGAAAGAAAGAAAGAAAGAAAGAAAGAAAGAAAGAAAGAAAGAAAGAAAGAAGAAAAGAGAGGGGGGTGATAGATAGAAAGAGGTAGATGGATGGATGGATGGATGGATGGATGGATAGAGAGGGAAGGATATAAAAAGTTACGTAAAATACAAATGAAGGAGTAGAAGAAAGAAAGAAAGAAAGAAAGAAAGAAAGAAAGAAAGAAAGAAAGAAAGAAAGAAAGAAAGAAAGAAAAAAAGAAGACAGAGGGGTTAAAAAATAGGGAGGGGTATAGATAGATAGATAGATAGATAGATAGATAGATAGATAGATAGATAGATAGATAGATAGATAGATAGATAGATAGATAGATAGATAGATAGATAGATAGGACACATGTTAAAAGCTGCATCCTATGTCCCAGGCTCCA